>NW_027012524.1:240000-320000 GCF_036934945.1 Oncorhynchus masou masou
GGAGGGAGGGAGGGAGGGAGGGAGGGAGGGGAGGGAGGGGGGGGGGCTTGTCTGTTCTGTGTTTTGCTGAATGGTCAGTCTAATTGACCATAGAGCTGTAGTCTGGAGGCCTCTACTAAAAAGTGTTTCTTGAGTGGAGGCGAGGATCCTTTCTGTGTAGAAGATGACACCCTCATCTACTCCTCAGACGACGCCACGGGAAGTGGAACCCGATCGATTTGGAAAAAACGACGAATTGGTTTGTCAAACGGTCTGTAGGGACGACATCAACGGGCCGTTCAAAAAACAAACCCTTACATGCTACACCTACCACACACGAGTCAGTAGGGCCAGTGTGCAAACCAAGGCAAGACGCTGGAGGCTGGTTTAATAACATCAATACTTCAGAGTGACACAATACAGCTGCTCCTTTCTTGCACTAACACTGGCACTTGTCTTCCCAGCATTGACTTTGTTCATAGCTGCTTTCGAGAAGGGAAATCTTAACTTTACAGGTGTAGGATCTTGATTCGACCAGTTCAGCACAGCAGGAAAATAATCCTGGAGCGGCAGGACATGTGAGTTCTCATGTGGATAACAATGAATGGACGTTTTATGTAAGAGTTGATACGTTCTTCGTAAGGAAACATCTGAAATGTCTAAGTGGAAATTACAAACTTCAAAAGCCTTTTTTTTTTTTTAAAACATTAAATACACTCCACGTTTTTAATTCCCTGCATTGCCAGAGTTCTAATGCAACAGGGTCATCAAATTTAGATCCTACATCCTATATTACAACGTATTAAGTCCCTTGATTAAAGCTTTAGAGTCCAAATATCAAACTGATGCAAATGCAAAGACACTGCAGCCATGGTAGTACTGGTTAATGAGAGGCCCTGTAACCATGGTAGTACTGGTTAATGAGAGGCCCTGTAACCATGGTAGTACTGGTTAATGAGAGGCCCTGTAACCATGGTAGTACTGGTTAATGAGAGGCCCTGTAACCATGGTAGTACTGGTTAATGAGAGGCCCTGCAGCCATGGTAGTACTGGTTAATGAGAGGCCCTGTAGCCATGGTAGTACTGGTTAATGAGAGGCCCTGTAACCATGGTAGTACTGGTTAATGAGAGGCCCTGTAACCATGGTAGTGCTGGTTAATGAGAGGGCCTGCAGCCATGGTAGTACTGGTTAATGAGAGGCCCTGTAACCATGGTAGTACTGGTTAATGAGAGGCCCTGCAGCCATGGTAGTACTGGTTAATGAGAGGCCCTGTAACCATGGTAGTACTGGTTAATGAGAGGCCCTGCAGCCATGGTAGTACTGGTTAATGAGAGGCCCTGCAGCCATGGTAGTACTGGTTAGCAGGGCCCTGCAGCCATGGTAGTACTGGTTAATGAGGGCCCTGTAACCAGTACTGGTTAATGAGAGGCCCTGTAACCATGGTAGTGCTGGTTAATGAGAGGGCCTGCAGCCATGGTAGTACTGGTTAATGAGGAGGCCCTGTAACCATGGTAGTACTGGTTAATAGACCAGAGAGGCCCTGCAGCCATGGTAGTACTGGTTAATGAGAGGCCCTGTAACCATGGTAGTACTGGTTAATGAGAGGCCCTGCAGCCATGGTAGTACTGGTTAATGAGAGACCCTGCAGCCATGGTAGTACTGTTTAATGAGAGGCCCTGTAACCATGGTAGTACTGGTTAATGAGAGGCCCTGCAGCCATGGTTGTACTGGTTAATGAGAGGCCCTGTAACCATGGTAGTACTGGTTAATGAGAGGCCCTGCAGCCATGGTAGTACTGGTTAATGAGAGGCCCTGTAACCATGGTAGTACTGGTTAATGAGAGACCCTGTAACCATGGTAGTACTGGTTAATGAGAGGCCCTGTAACCATGGTAGTACTGGTTAATGAGAGACCCTGTAACCATGGTAGTACTGGTTAATGAGAGGCCCTGCAGCCATGGTAGTACTGGTTAATGAGAGGCCCTGTAACCATGGTTGTACTGGTTAATGAGAGGCCCTGTAACCATGGTAATACTGGTTAATGAGAGGCCCTGCAGCCATGGTAGTACTGGTTAATGAGAGGCCCTGTAACCATGGTAGTACTGGTTAATGAGAGGCCCTGCAGCCATGGTAGTACTGGTTAATGATATATACACACAGCTAACCATAAACCACTCTGTGGGCATGACCCTATTCCCTCCATAGGGCACTACTTCTGGCTAGAACCCGATTGCCTACATAGGGCACTACTGGCTGGAACCCTATTGCCGACATAGGGCACTACTTCTGGCTAGAACCCTATTGCCTACATAGGGCACTACTTCTGGTCAGAGCACTATTCCCTACATAGGGCACTACTTCTGGTCAGGGCCCTATTCACCACATTACAGGCACTACTGTCCGGAGCCCTATTCCCTACATCGGGCACTACTGTCCGGATCCCTATTCCCTACATAGGGCCCTACTTCTGGGCATGACCCTATTCCCTACATAGTGCACTACTTCTGGGCATGACACTATTCCCTACATAGGGCACTACTGTCAGGAGCCCTATTCCCTACATTGGGCACTACTGTCTGAGCCCTATTCCCTACATAGGGCCCTACTTCTGGGCATGACCCTATTCCCTACATAGGGCACTACTTCTGGGCATGACCCTATTCCCTAGAGGATAGGGATATAAAGACTGAGTGGGCATGACCCTATTCCCTACATAGGGCACTACTTCTGGGCATGACCCTATTCCCTACATAGGGCACTACTGGCCAGAGCCCTATTCCCTAGAGGGCACTACTTCTGGGCATGACACTATTACCTGGGTTAGGGCACTACTTCTGGTCGGAGCCCTATTTAGATAGATTACATAGAGCACTATTGTCGGTTAGCCCCTATTTACATAGAGGGGCACTAAGACTGGCCGGAGCCCTAGATTCCCTACATAGGGTACAGGATATAAAGCCAGAGCCAGTTAGATAGATTACTAGACCAGCGGGGCGACAGGTAGACCAGCAGGGCGGCAGACAGACTAGCAGGGCGACAGGTAGACCAGCGGGCGACAGGTAGACCAGCGGGGCGACAGAGGATGGTAGACCAGTGGGCGACAGGTAGGACCGGGGCGGGCGACAGGTAGACCAGCGGGCGTCAGGTAGACCAGCAGGGCGACAGGTAGACCAGCGTGGCGACAGGTAGACCAGCTGGGGCGACAGGTAGACCAGCGGGGCGTCAGGTAGACCAGCGTGGCGGCAGGTAGACCAGCGTGGCGACAGGTAGACCAGCGGGCGAGTGGGTTGGGTTAGGTAGACCAGCGGGGCGACAGGTAGACCAGCAGAGCGGCAGGTAGACCAGGGGGCGCCAGGTTAGACCAGCGGGCGACAGGATATAAAGACCAGCGTGGCGACAGGTAGATTAGCGTGGCGACAGGTAAAGACTGAGTGGGTTAGGATTACAGGTGGACAGGATAGCGGGACGACAGGTAGACCAGCGAGGGCGACAGGTAGACCAGTGGGCGACAGGTAGACCTAGGGGCGACAGGTACAGGATGGGGCGTCAGGTAGACCAGCAGGGCGACAGGTAGACCAGCGTGGCGACAGTTAGACCAGCGGGCTAGAGGATGGTACAGGACCATAAAGCGGGGGTTAGTAGACCAGCGTGGGGCAGGTAGACCAGCGTGGCGTTAGGTAGACCAGCGGGCGACAGGTAGACCAGCGGGGCGACAGGTAGACCAGATATAGAGCGGCAGGTTAGACCAGCGGGGCGTCAGGTAGACCAGCGGGGCGACAGGTAGACCAGCGTGGCGACAGGTAGACCAGCGTGGCGACAGGTAGACCAGCGGGGCGACAGGTAGACCAGAGGATGGTACAGGATATAAAGACTGGGCGACAGGTAGACCAGATAGACAGGTAGACCAGCGGGGCGACAGGATATAAACCAGCAGTTAGGAGCGATTACTAGAGGATGGCCAGTAAAACCGAAAGGTTGCTGTTTCAAAATTCGACTAGGTGAAATATCTGTTGATGTGCCCTTGAGCAAGGCAATATGACTGATTTTCTCAATGGTCTCTAGAGGATCGATAGGATATAAAGCTGATTCCTGGCTCTGACTCCACTCTCCAAAGGTGTCTGAGTGGGTTATGCAAAAAATATATTCCAATAGTGGGTTTTTACATGTGTGAAATGGACAAATGTAAGCACACACCTAGGATAATTTCTAAAATGTGGGTTAGATTTACTAGAGGATGGTACAGGATATAAAGACTGAGTGGTTAGATAGTTAGAGATGGAATATCCTCCAAAAACCATCCACCATGTTTACAAATTGGCTTTCTCTCATTGGGAAAACAGCAGGGTTAATAGAATCCATTTTGGGAGACCCAGCAGTAAAATGTTTAGATAGATTACCAGAGGATGGTGATATTCCACTCCATTTTACTAGAGGATGGTCTGATTGGAAAGATACTAAGAGGTGGGTTATTACTGCTCCTTAGATTACTAGAGGATGCCTGCCTGTCGTTTGTCCTGATGACTAAAAGCCTTGGTGCTTTTCAACATTACTAGACAAATTAAAGACTGTATGCAGATCGAACCAGAGCAAAGTGTCCCGGAGGAGAATGGAAGGATATAAGCACTTTGAGCTTCTCTTCACATTCATATAGGCTGGTTAGATAGATTACTAGAGGATGGTAGAGGATATAAAGACTGAGTGGGTTAGATAGATTACTAGAGGATGGTACAGGATATAAAGACTGAGTGGGTTAGATAGATTACTAGAGGATGGTACAGGATATAAATACTGAGTGGGTTAGATAGATTACTAGAGGATGGTACAGGATATAAAGACTGAGTGGGTTAGATAGATTACTAGAGGATGGTACAGGATATAAAGACTGAGTGGGTTAGATAGATTACTAGAGGATGGTACAGGATATAAAGACTGAGTGGGTTAGATAGATTACTAGAGGATGGTACAGGATATAAAGACTGAGTGGGTTAGATTACTAGAGGATGGTACAGGATATAAAGACTGAGTGGGTTAGATTACTAGAGGATGGTACAGGATATAAAGACTGAGTGGGTTAGATAGATTACTAGAGGATGGTACAGGATATAAAGACTGAGTGGGTTAGATTACTAGAGGATGGTACAGGATATAAAGACTGAGTGGGTTAGATAGATTACTAGAGGATGGTAGAGGATATAAAGACTGAGTGGGTTAGATAGATTACTAGAGGATGGTACAGGATATAAAGACTGAGTGGGTTAGATAGATTACTAGAGGATGGTACAGGATATAAAGACTGAGTGGGTTAGATAGATTACTAGAGGATGGTACAGGATATAAAGACTGAGTGGGTTAGATAGATTACTAGAGGATGGTACAGGATATAAAGACTGAGTGGGTTAGATTACTAGAGGATGGTACAGGATATAAAGACTGAGTGGGTTAGATAGGTTACTAGAGGATGGTACAGGATATAAAGACTGAGTGGGTTAGATAGATTACTAGAGGATGGTACAGGATATAAAGACTGAGTGGGTTAGATAGATTACTAGAGGATGGTACAGGATATAAAGACTGAGTGGGTTAGATAGATTACTAGAGGATGGTACAGGATATAAAGACTGAGTGGGTTAGATAGATTACTAGAGGATGGTACAGGATATAAAGACTGAGTGGGTTAGATAGATTACTAGAGGATGGTACAGGATATAAAGACTGAGTGGGTTAGATAGATTACTAGAGGATGGTACAGGATATAAAGACTGAGTGGGTTAGATAGATTACTAGAGGATGGTACAGGATATAAAGACTGAGTGGGTTAGATAGATTACTAGAGGATGGTACAGGATATAAAGACTGAGTGGGTTAGATAGATTACTAGAGGATGGTACAGGATATAAAGACTGAGTGGGTTAGATAGATTACTAGAGGATGGTACAGGATATAAAGACTGAGTGGGTTAGATAGATTACTAGAGGATGGTACAGGATATAAAGACTGAGTGGGTTAGATAGATTACTAGAGGATGGTACAGGATATAAAGACTGAGTGGGTTAGATAGATTACTAGAGGATGGTACAGGATATAAAGACTGAGTGGGTTAGATAGATTACTAGAGGATGGTACAGGATATAAAGACTGAGTGGGTTAGATAGATTACTAGAGGATGGTACAGGATATAAAGACTGAGTGGGTTAGATAGATTACTAGAGGATGGTACAGGATATAAAGACTGAGTGGGTTAGATAGATTACTAGAGGATGGTACAGGATATAAAGACTGAGTGGGTTAGATAGATTACTAGAGGATGGTACAGGATATAAAGACTGAGTGGGTTAGATAGATTACTAGAGGATGGTACAGGATATAAAGACTGAGTGGGTTAGATAGATTACTAGAGGATGGTACGGGATATAAAGACTGAGTGGGTTAGATTACTAGAGGATGGTACAGGATATAAAGACTGAGTGGGTTAGATAGATTACTAGAGGATGGTACAGGATATAAAGACTGAGTGGGTTAGATAGATTACTAGAGGATGGTACAGGATATAAAGACTGAGTGGGTTAGATAGATTACTAGAGGATGGTACAGGATATAAAGACTGAGTGGGTTAGATAGATTACTAGAGGATGGTACAGGATATAAAGACTGAGTGGGTTAGATAGATTACTAGAGGATGGTACAGGATATAAAGACTGAGTGGGTTAGATAGGATTACTAGAGGATGGTACAGGATATAAAGACTGAGTGGGTTAGATAGATTACTAGAGGATGGTACAGGATATAAAGACTGAGTGGGTTAGATAGATTACTAGAGGATGGTACAGGATATAAAGACTGAGTGGGTTAGATAGATTACTAGAGGATGGTACAGGATATAAAGACTGAGTGGGTTAGATAGATTACTAGAGGATGGTACAGGATATAAAGACTGAGTGGGTTAGATAGATTACTAGAGGATGGTACAGGATATAAAGACTGAGTGGGTTAGATAGATTACTAGAGGATGGTACAGGATATAAAGACTGAGTGGGTTAGATAGATTACTAGAGGATGGTACAGGATATAAAGACTGAGTGGGTTAGATAGATTACTAGAGGATGGTACAGGATATAAAGACTGAGTGGGTTAGATAGATTACTAGAGGATGGTACAGGATATAAAGACTGAGTGGGTTAGATAGATTACTAGAGGATGGTACAGGATATAAAGACTGAGTGGGTTAGATAGATTACTAGAGGATGGTACAGGATATAAAGACTGAGTGGGTTAGATAGATTACTAGAGGATGGTACAGGATATAAAGACTGAGTGGGTTAGATAGATTACTAGAGGATGGTACAGGATATAAAGACTGAGTGGGTTTAGATATGGTACAGGATTACTAGAGGATGGTACAGGATATAAAGACTGAGTGGGTTAGATAGATTACTAGAGGATGGTACAGGATATAAAGACTGAGTGGGTTAGATAGATTACTAGAGGATGGTACAGGATATAAAGACTGAGTGGGTTAGATAGATTACTAGAGGATGGTACAGGATATAAAGACTGAGTGGGTTAGATAGATTACTAGAGGATGGTACAGGATATAAAGACTGAGTGGGTTAGATAGATTACTAGAGGATGGTACAGGATATAAAGACTGAGTGGGTTAGATAGATTACTAGAGGATGGTACAGGATATAAAGACTGAGTGGGTTAGATAGATTACTAGAGGATGGTACAGGATATAAAGACTGAGTGGGTTAGATAGATTACTAGAGGATGGTACAGGATATAAAGACTGAGTGGGTTAGATAGATTACTAGAGGATGGTACAGGATATAAAGACTGAGTGGGTTAGATAGATTACTAGAGGATGGTACAGGATATAAAGACTGAGTGGGTTAGATAGATTACTAGAGGATGGTACAGGATATAAAGACTGAGTGGGTTAGATAGATTACTAGAGGATGGTACAGGATATAAAGACTGAGTGGGTTAGATAGATTACTAGAGGATGGTACAGGATATAAAGACTGAGTGGGTTAGATAGATTACTAGAGGATGGTACAGGATATAAAGACTGAGTGGGTTAGATAGATTACTAGAGGATGGTACAGGATATAAAGACTGAGTGGGTTAGATAGATTACTAGAGGATGGTACAGGATATAAAGACTGAGTGGGTTAGATAGATTACTAGAGGATGGTACAGGATATAAAGACTGAGTGGGTTAGATAGATTACTAGAGGATGGTAGAGGATATAAAGACTGAGTGGGTTAGATAGATTACTAGAGGATGGTACAGGATATAAAGACTGAGTGGGTTAGATAGATTACTAGAGGATGGTACAGGGACTGATAAAGACTGAGTGGGTTAGATAGATTACTAGAGGATGGTACAGGATATAAAGACTGAGTGGGTTAGATAGATTACTAGAGGATGGTACAGGATATAAAGACTGAGTGGGTTAGATAGATTACTAGAGGATGGTACAGGATATAAAGACTGAGTGGGTTAGATAGATTACTAGAGGATGGTACAGGATATAAAGACTGAGTGGGTTAGATAGATTACTAGAGGATGGTACAGGATATAAAGACTGAGTGGGTTAGATAGATTACTAGAGGATGGTACAGGATATAAAGACTGAGTGGGTTAGATAGATTACTAGAGGATGGTACAGGATATAAAGACTGAGTGGGTTAGATAGATTACTAGAGGATGGTACAGGATATAAAGACTGAGTGGGTTAGATAGATTACTAGAGGATGGTACAGGATATAAAGACTGAGTGGGTTAGATAGATTACTAGAGGATGGTACAGGATATAAAGACTGAGTGGGTTAGATAGATTACTAGAGGATGGTACAGGATATAAAGACTGAGTGGGTTAGAGGATGGTAGGATATAAAGACTGATTACTAGAGGATGGTACAGGATATAAAGACTGAGTGGGTTAGATAGATTTACTAGAGGATGGATTACTAGAGGATATAAAGACTGAGTGGGTTAGATAGATTACTAGAGGATGGTACAGGATATAAAGACTGAGTGGGTTAGATAGATTACTAGAGGATGGTACAGGATATAAAGACTGAGTGGGTTAGATAGATTACTAGAGGATGGTACAGGATATAAAGACTGAGTGGGTTAGATAGATTACTAGAGGATGGTACAGGATATAAAGACTGAGTGGGTTAGATAGATTACTAGAGGATGGTACAGGATATAAAGACTGAGTGGGTTAGATAGATTACTAGAGGATGGTACAGGATATAAAGACTGAGTGGGTTAGATAGATTACTAGAGGATGGTACAGGATATAAAGACTGAGTGGGTTAGATAGATTACTAGAGGATGGTACAGGATATAAAGACTGAGTGGGTTAGATAGATTACTAGAGGATGGTACAGGATATAAAGACTGAGTGGGTTAGATAAATAGAGGATGGTACAGGATATAAAGACTGAGTGGGTTAGATAGATTACTAGAGGATGGTACAGGATATAAAGACTGAGTGGGTTAGATAGATTACTAGAGGATGGTACAGGATATAAAGACTGAGTGGGTTAGATAGATTACTAGAGGATGGTACAGGATATAAAGACTGAGTGGGTTAGATAGATTACTAGAGGATGGTACAGGATATAAAGACTGAGTGGGTTAGATAGATTACTAGAGGATGGTACAGGATATAAAGACTGAGTGGGTTAGATAGATTACTAGAGGATGGTACAGGATATAAAGACTGAGTGGGTTAGATAGATTACTAGAGGATGGTACAGGATATAAAGACTGAGTGGGTTAGATAGATTACTAGAGGATGGTACAGGATATAAAGACTGAGTGGGTTAGATAGATTACTAGAGGATGGTACAGGATATAAAGACTGAGTGGGTTAGATAGATTACTAGAGGATGGTAGAGGATATAAAGACTGAGTGGGTTAGATAGATTACTAGAGGATGGTACAGGATATAAAGACTGAGTGGGTTAGATAGATTACTAGAGGATGGTACAGGATATAAAGACTGAGTGGGTTAGATAGATTACTAGAGGATGGTACAGGATATAAAGACTGAGTGGGTTAGATAGATTACTAGAGGATGGTACAGGATATAAAGACTGAGTGGGTTAGATAGATTACTAGAGGATGGTACAGGATATAAAGACTGAGTGGGTTAGATAGATTACTAGAGGATGGTACAGGATATAAAGACTGAGTGGGTTAGATAGATTACTAGATATAAAGGATGGTACAGGATATAAAGACTGAGTGGGTTAGATAGATTACTAGAGGATGGTACAGGATATAAAGACTGAGTGGGTTAGATAGATTACTAGAGGATGGTACAGGATATAAAGACTGAGTGGGTTAGATAGATTACTAGAGGATGGTACAGGATATAAAGACTGAGTGGGTTAGATAGATTACTAGAGGATGGTACAGGATATAAAGACTGAGTGGGTTAGATAGATTACTAGAGGATGGTACAGGATATAAAGACTGAGTGGGTTAGATAGATTACTAGAGGATGGTACAGGATATAAAGACTGAGTGGGTTAGATAGATTACTAGAGGATGGTACAGGATATAAAGACTGAGTGGGATTTAGGATAGATTACTAGAGGATGGTACAGGATATAAAGACTGAGTGGGTTAGATAGATTACTAGAGGATGGTACAGGATATAAAGACTGAGTGGGTTAGATAGATTACTAGAGGATGGTAGAGGATATAAAGACTGAGTGGGTTAGATAGATTACTAGAGGGTGGTAAAGACTGAGTGGGTTAGGGATATAAAGACTGAGTGGGTTAGATAGATTACTAGAGGATGGTACAGGATATAAAGACTGAGTGGGTTAGATAGATTACTAGAGGATGGTACAGGATATAAAGACTGAGTGGGTTAGATAGATTACTAGAGGATGGTACAGGATATAAAGACTGAGTGGGTTAGATAGATTACTAGAGGATGGTACAGGATATAAAGACTGAGTGGGTTAGATAGATTACTAGAGGATGGTACAGGATATAAAGACTGAGTGGGTTAGATAGATTACTAGAGGATGGTACAGGATATAAAGACTGAGTGGGTTAGATAGATTACTAGAGGATGGTACAGGATATAAAGACTGAGTGGGTTAGATAGATTACTAGAGGATGGTACAGGATATAAAGACTGAGTGGGTTAGATAGATTACTAGAGGATGGTACAGGATATAAAGACTGAGTGGGTTAGATAGATTACTAGAGGATGGTACAGGATATAAAGACTGAGTGGGTTAGATAGATTACTAGAGGATGGTACAGGATATAAAGACTGAGTGGGTTAGATAGATTACTAGAGGATGGTACAGGATATAAAGACTGAGTGGGTTAGATAGATTACTAGAGGATGGTACAGGATATAAAGACTGAGTGGGTTAGATAGATTACTAGAGGATACAGGATATAAAGGAGTGGGTTACTAGAGGATGGTACAGGATATAAAGACTGAGTGGGTTAGATAGATTACTAGAGGATGGTACAGGATATAAAGACTGAGTGGGTTAGATAGATTACTAGAGGATGGTACAGGATATAAAGACTGAGTGGGTTAGATAGATTACTAGAGGATGGTACAGGATATAAAGACTGAGTGGGTTAGATAGATTACTAGAGGATGGTACAGGATATAAAGACTGAGTGGGTTAGATAGATTACTAGAGGATGGTACAGCATATAAAGACTGAGTGGGTTAGATAGATTACTAGGGGATGGTACAGGATATAAAGACTGAGTGGGTTAGATAGATTACTAGAGGATGGTACAGGATGTAAAGACTGAGTGGGTTAGATAGAGTATATTACACATTGATTACTAGATAATGCAATGAAATGTCTCTAATGGACTCACCCGATATGACGACATGTTACACAATGAAAAGGGAGGGAGTGTGAGAAAGAGAGGGCGAAGAAGAGCCAAAGGTCTTCACCTATCGTACATACAGTTGAATAATACGCTCAAGGTATTTATTGACACCCCAAGAACCGCTCATTCGGATTTAAAAATGCAATGTACATATTTACGATTGTATGTCTTTGTCGTCTCGCTCTGTTGACATCACTCGATCAGTCTGTGGAGAGTAGTTCATCAGAAATCTCTGGTTGTGTCCCCCAGAAGTCACAATGTCTTTTATAGCTGTCGCTTGTCTGTTCTCGGAGTGTCTGTTCGTTAGAATGGATCTTTCAGAGTACCACCCAGTGGTTCCGACTTCAACTGTAGAAGGCTAAAATCACATTTAGTCTTCGTACAAATAGTTTCATATTTAATCATATAGGTTTCACAACATTTAGATGTAAATCTGATCACTGGGAAATATACACATTCAGAGATACAGTACTGTTGTTCTACTGTCCTTCTTTACATCATAAATTAGTTCGACATGATTGTTCTTTAAGTCCCCACTCAAACTTTTACCACCTTATATGTGTAAGGAATATTGTTTCGTTCTCCACTTTTGGATGTCGTAGTTTTGTCTGTAGGATTCCCCTTCTAACAAAAGGTTTTCCCCACAATCCTGCAGAGTTTTTTGCAAGGTATTTACGATGCCGTAAAACTGTCCAACACCATCCATCTCTGCCTCTGAGGGAGAGAGAGGAGGCTGTACAGAGGAACCACTGTAACCTGATCCTGGATCCTCACAGGAGAGGCATGACAACGGTATATGTCACTGTCCATGCTGACAGCTTCTGTACAGTTAAGTCACTTAGGTTGAGAAGGTGTCACTGTCCATGTTGACAGCTTCTGTTCAGTAAGTCACTTAAGTTGAATGCGTATTACTACCCATGCTGCCAGCTTCTGTATAGTTAGTCACTTAGGTTGAATGCGTATTACTACCCATGCTGCCAGCTTCTGTTCAGTAAGTCACTTAGGTTGAATGTGTATTACTACCCATGCTGCCAGCTTCTGTTCAGTAAGTCACTTAGGTTGAATGTGTATTACTACCCATGCTGCCAGCTTCTGTTCAGTAAGTCACTTAGGTTGAATGTGTATTACTACCCATGCTGCCAGCTTCTGTTCAGTAAGTCACTTAGGTTGAATGTGTATTACTACCCATGCTGCCAGCTTCTGTTCAGTAAGTCACTTAGGTTGAATGTGTATTACTACCCATGCTGCCAGCTTCTGTTCAGTAAGTCACTTAGGTTGAATGTGTATTACTACCCATGCTGCCAGCTTCTGTTCAGTAAGTCACTTAGGTTGAATGTGTATTACTACCCATGCTGCCAGCTTCTGTTCAGTAAGTCACTTAGGTTGAATGTGTATTACTATCCATGCTGCCAGCTTCTGTACAGTAAGTCACTTAGGTTGAATGCGTATTACTACCCATGCTGCCAGCTTCTGTTCAGTAAGTCACTTAGGTTGAATGCGTATTACTATCCATGCTGCCAGCTTCTGTTCAGTAAGTCACTTAGGTTGAATGCGTATTACTATCCATGCTGCCAGCTTCTGTTCAGTAAGTCACTTAGGTTGAATGCGTATTACTATCCATGCTGCCAGCTTCTGTTCAGTAAGTCACTTAGGTTGAGAAGGTGTCACTGTCCATGTTGACAGCTTCTGTTCAGTAAGTCACTTAGGTTGAATGCGTATTACTATCCATGCTGCCAGCTTCTGTTCAGTAAGTCACTTAGGTTGAATGCGTATTACTATCCATGCTGCCAGATTCTGTACAGTAAGTCACTTAGGTTGAATGCGTATTACTACCCATGCTGCCAGCTTCTGTTCAGTAAGTCACTTAGGTTGAGAAGGTGTCACTGTCCATGTTGACAGCTTCTGTTAAGTAAGTCACTTAAGTTGAGAAGGTGTCACTGTCCATGTTGACAGCTTCTGTTCAGTAAGTCACTTAGGTTGAATGCGTATTACTACCCATGCTGCCAGCTTCTGTTCAGTAAGTCACTTAGGTTGAATGCGTATTACTACCCATGCTGCCAGCTTCTGTTCAGTAAGTCACTTAGGTTGAATGCGTATTACTATCCATGCTGCCAGCTTCTGTTAAGTAAGTCACTTAAGTTGAATGCGTATTACTATCCATGCTGCCAGCTTCTGTATAGTAAGTCACTTAGGTTGAATGCGTATTACTATCCATGCTGCCAGCTTCTGTACAGTAAGTCACTTAGGTTGAATGCGTATTACTATCCATGCTGCCAGCTTCTGTTAAGTAAGTCACTTAAGTTGAATGCGTATTACTATCCATGCTGCCAGCTTCTGTATAGTAAGTCACTTAGGTTGAATGCGTATTACTATCCATGCTGCCAGCTTCTGTATAGTAAGTCACTTAGGTTGAATGCGTATTACTATCCATGCTGCCAGCTTCTGTTAAGTAAGTCACTTAAGTTGAATGCGTATTACTACCCATGCTGCCAGCTTCTGTTCAGTAAGTCACTTAGGTTGAATGTGTATTACTACCCATGCTGCCAGCTTCTGTTCAGTAAGTCACTTAGGTTGAGAAGGTGTCACTATCCATGCTGCCAGCTTCTGTTAAGTAAGTCACTTAAGTTGAATGCGTATTACTATCCATGCTGCCAGCTTCTGTATAGTAAGTCACTTAGGTTGAATGCGTATTACTGTCCATGCTGCCAGCTTCTGTACAGTAAGTCACTTAGGTTGAATGCGTATTACTATCCATGCTGCCAGCTTCTGTATAGTAAGTCACTTAGGTTGAATGCGTATTACTACCCATGCTGCCAGCTTCTGTTCAGTAAGTCACTTAAGTTGAATGCGTATTACTATCCATGCTGCCAGCTTCTGTATAGTAAGTCACTTAGGTTGAATGCGTATTACTATCCATGCTGCCAGCTTCTGTTAAGTAAGTCACTTAAGTTGAATGCGTATTACTATCCATGCTGCCAGCTTCTGTATAGTAAGTCACTTAGGTTGAATGCGTATTACTATCCATGCTGCCAGCTTCTGTTCAGTAAGTCACTTAGGTTGAGGAGGTGCGTCTGCTAATTGGCTATGTTAATAAGTTTACTTTGAAGTTGTTGTTGACTGGATTGCTTCGTGCATCACAGAAAATGACTGGTACCACTACCAGTACAGTGCTGTCCAATCACTCTGCTGCTGTGTTCTGACTAGGTTTCTGTCAACCAATCATCTTCTAGACTTCACCAGCATCATACACTGGCACAGGCCTTCACTACGTCCTCTCTGGTTGTTATTTTCATTGGACGCGGACTCTCCCTCTTCTGTGACACCAACATGTTTCATCCCCCTTTCCATTTATTTCTCCTTGTCCTCTCTGCCCTTCGGCTCCTCCGGACTGACACGACATCCCTCTCTTCCAATCAGGAAAGAGATCCATCACTATTATGGATGGCAGTAGGCAGGACATTATCACAGTTACAGAGTTGGCCAATAAGAAGCCAGAACAATGTTCCATGGGGGTTCTAGAACCCAGCCCATAGGAGTTCTGTTGATCTCCAGTCCAAGATGGCTGATTATACAATGAGTAATCCATGTTGTCTCCCTGGCCTCTTCTCTTTTAGATGAAATAGGGACCAGGTTAACTCAGTGGTGGTCCCCTGTCTCTTATTTTATTAATTTATTTTATTTTATTCAACCTATAAGGAGACACGATGATTGGTCCTTTCACAGAGGGACACATTTAATTGGTTCTTCCACAGAGAGACACAGTTGATTGGTCCTTCCACATAAGGACAGAATGGATTGGTCTTTTCACACAGGGATGGTACTGATTGGTTCATTTCATAAAGGTACGGTTCTGGCCTGGTTTCCCAAAAGTTTTGTGAATTATTAAAACCTCTTTGTATGAGTATCTTTTAAACGTTCGAGCCGTTTTCCCAAAACCATCTTTATTAAAGTTGCACTTGAATTCGTTCGTAATCTAACGCCTGCCTCAGACCACTCATAGAACAGTGGTCCTTAGATCACCGTTTACCCTCCCACATCATATTGCACAGAGAAAATCTCAGCTGAACATAGAATGAACATCTGTCTCTCTGTGACCACCAAAAACTCTGTCGTTGAATTTAAGTAGCTTAAAAAGTATCATATAAACAAGGGTCATTTGTTTTGTTTAATGAAAACTGAGTTAACCTAATTATATAATAGCTAGATTATTAGGCTAAATAGTGACATCACTTTCATGTATGTGCAATCGATAGACCTACCTAATATTAAGCCATTCGGCTACATCTGAGATGCTTCAACATCCACATCTATTAGGCCTATAGGCTGTTGTTATCTAACAGATCACACACTGTAGCCTGACCAGTAACCTAAAGGTCAACTATTTGGACTATGGCAACGTCGCTTCACTTGATACGTCATGTTTCATTATTTAATGATTTAATTGAGGCATGTCTATAGGTCTACTTGAAGCCCAATTCCAGTATGCCATTAGGCTACTGTGATTTGTTGAGCAATTATGAAAACCATTGACATCATATCCTACTTTTAGGTCAGGTTGATATTTTCAAAGTGAATGAGGGAACAGGCGACTTTGACTTTGGCTTTATTCATTCTTGCTCACAGTTTAAATAAACTGAATAAATGCATAATTTACATAACCCAACATTGCCTACAGAATAGCATGAGAAAACACGTAGAATACAGGACACATGGCCCACATAATACAAACACTTAGAATAAAGAACACATGGCTAACATAATACGAACACTTAGAATACAGAACACATGGCTAACATAATACGAACACTTAGAATACAGAACACATGGCTAACATAATACACACACATAGAATACAGAACACATGGCTAACATAATACAACACTTAGAATACAGAACACATGGCCCACATAATACAACACTTAGAATACAGAACACATGGCTAACATAATACGAACACTTAGAATACAGAACACATGGCTAACATAATACGAACACTTAGAATACAGAACACATGGCTAACATAATACAAACAATTAGAATACAGAACACATGGCTAACATAATACGAACACTTAGAATACAGAACACATGGCTAACATAATACGAACACTTAGAATACAGAACACATGGCTAACATAATACGAACACTTAGAATACAGAACACATGGCTAACATAATACGAACACTTAGAATACAGAACACATGGCTAACATAATACAACACTTAGAATACAGAACACATGGCTAACATAATACACACACATAGAATACAGAACACATGGCTAACATAATACGAACACTTAGAATACAGAACACATGGCTAACATAATACAACACTTAGAATACAGAACACATGGCTAACATAATACGAACACTTAGAATACAGAACACATGGCTAACATAATACGAACACTTAGAATACAGAACACATGGCTAACATAATACGAACACTTAGAATACAGAACACATGGCTAACATAATACACACACTTAGAATACAGAACACATGGCTAACATAATACACACACTTAGAATACAGAACACATGGCTAACATAATACGAACACTTAGAATACAGAACACATGGCTAACATAATACGAACACTTAGAATACAGAACACATGGCTAACATAATACGAACACTTAGAATACAGAACACATGGCTAACATAATACAACACTTAGAATACAGAACACATGGCTAACATAATACACACACATAGAATACAGAACACATGGCTAACATAATACACACACATAGAATACAGAACACATGGCTAACATAATACGAACACTTAGAATACAGAACACATGGCTAACATAATATGAACACTTAGAATACAGAACACATGGCTAACATAATACAACACTTAGAATATAGAACACATGGCTAACATAATACGAACACTTAGAATACAGGACACATGGCTAACATAATACGAACACTTAGAATACAGAACACATGGCTAACATAATACACACACATAGAATACAGAACACATGGCTAACATAATACAACACTTAGAATACAGAACACATGGCCCACATAATACAACACTTAGAATACAGAACACATGGCTAACATAATACACACACATAGAATACAGAACACATGGCTAACATAATACAAACACTTAGAATACAGAACACATGGCTAACATAATACACACACATAGAATACAGAACACATGGCTAACATAATACAACACTTAGAATACAGAACACATGGCTAACATAATACACACACATAGAATACAGAACACATGGCTAACATAATACAAACACTTAGAATACAGAACACATGGCTAACATAATACACACACATAGAATACAGAACACATGGCTAACATAATACACACACTTAGAATACAGAACACATGGCTAACATAATACACACACATAGAATACAGAACACATGGCTAACATAATACAACACTTAGAATACAGAACACATGGCCCACATAATACAACACTTAGAATACAGAACACATGGCCCACATAATACAACACTTAGAATACAGAACACATGGCCCACATAATACAACACTTAGAATACAGGACACATGGCCCACATAATACAAACACTTCGAATAAAGAACACATGGCTAACATAATACAAACACTTAGAATACAGAACACATGACTAACATAATACACACACATAGAATACAGAACGCATGACTAACATAATACGAACACTTAGAATACAGAACACATGACTAACATAATACAAACACTTAGAATACAGAACACATGACTAACATAATACAACACTTAGAATACAGAACACATGGCCCACATAATACAAACACTTAGAACACAGAACACATGGCTAACATAATACAACACTTAGAATACAGAACACATGGCTAACATAATACAAACACTTAGAATACAGAACACATGGCTAACATAATACAAACACTTAGAATACAGAACACATGACTAACATAATACAAACACTTAGAATACAGAACACATGACTAACATAATACAACACTTAGAATACAGAACACATGACCCACATAATACAACACTTAGAATACAGAACACATGGCCCACATAATACAAACACTTAGAACACAGAACACATGGCTAACATAATACAACACTTAGAATACAGAACACATGACCCACATAATACACCACTTAGAATACAGAACACATGGCTAGCATAATACAACACTTAGAATACAGAACACATGGCCCACATAATACAAACACTTAGAATACAGAACACATGGCTAACATAATACAACACTTAGAATACAGAACACATGACCCACATAATACACCACTTAGAATACAGAACACATGGCCCACATAATACAAACACTTAGAATACAGAACACATGGCTAACATAATACAACACTTAGAATACAGAACACATGACCCACATAATACACCACTTAGAATACAGAACACATGGCCCACATAATACAACACTTAGAATACAGAACACATGACTAACATAATACAAACACTTAGAATACAGAACACATGACTAACAACATACAACTTAAACACATAAAGACTAAACAACATTTATTGTCATGATGGGAAAACTGTTTTTGTCACGTGTGCTCCCTCTCCGGCCTCTTAGTCACCAGGCTGCTCGTTATGGCGCACACCTGTCAACATCGTTAGGCACACCTGCGCGTCATCAGACTCACCTGGACTCCATCACCTCCCTGATTACCTTTCCTATAAATGTCACTCCCGTTGGTTCCTTCCCCAGGCGTTATTGTTTCTGTCTCCGTGTCATGTCTGTACGTTGTTCGTGTTTCCTTGTTTTATATTATGTTGCGTTTAACACTCCCTCTCTGAAGTTGTTTCCCGACTCTCAGCGCACATCGTTACGGTGCTGCAAATAAAAAGGAATAAAAAAATATGACTTTGCATAGCCATGAATCATTTAGGAGTTACAGCGAGCTCTTCAGTCTATATTCTGGAATCATTTTCAGCATGGGTCAACTCCTGTTACCACACAGTTAAGATTCACTTGGTAACGAGTGCACTGCGTGGTGTTTGGGGAAATGGGTGTGACATCTTTGCCAGTTATTTCTACGATGCATCGTTAAAACACTCGTAACCCTAAAGTCCAATGCTATCGGGAAACTGGGCCCTTATTGGTTCCTTCAACACAGGAACAGCTCTGATTGTTTCTTTTCACACAGGGATGCTACTGATTGGTTAATTTTACATACCTTAAGGGAACATTTCGACAATCACCGTATGGTTAGTGAGAAAGTCCCTATTGGAACTGTACGGTCCCTTACTAGACGTCCGAAAACATTTTAGAAATTCGGGGACGGCGTCGGGCCGAGCGGTAGGGCCAGACCTACCGGGAAGTCATCAAATGAACTTTGTCGGACATTCGGTTTTCGTTTAATAAAATAAACAAATTTTAGCCCATTTTTGCGCTATGCCGGAATATCCCACAAGAGGGCATAAGCAATCATATTGCTATTGGACAAAACATCCCGAATCACGACGTGCCATATCTCGAAAACTGAAAATATTTCGAAGCCGAAACTTGGTGAGCGTAGGTTTGGCATTATGGGAAGATGGCCCCGAACAAGATGGCGTCTAGGCCTCAACGGTTTTTGAGTTATGGCCATATTTCTGGGATTAAAGGTCCAAAATGAAAATAGAGAAAAGATTTTTCACTTCACGTCAAAGTCAAGGAGCCTCCGGTGTCAATAAAAAAAAAATCGGCCATTTATCTATCGTCATTTACGAGAAATCGTACGGTGACCAGATCGTGATGTTCAGATATAGGTGGTTTTTTTTTTCAACGGTTACAGATCCAGTTGCAGGGTGTTCATACGAGTATTTTTAAAATGTGCTGCGGAGCTCTGCGACATTTCTGTGATTTTCTATGATTTTCTGAAATAACACACACTCACTAAACCCTCCGTAAATAACTCAGTTCTTAATGTAAAGACTTAAAACTCAGGATTCTGTAAAGGCATACCCCAATGAGGATATGAGTTTATTTATAGCTTCCTGTGCCAACCGGAAGTGCCATAATTGGTGTCTCAGGGGCTGTTTGGAAGGGTTAAAAAAATCAGATCTGTCCAAAACTTCATATGTGTGATTAGACAACCCCCATGAACTGTAAATCAGTCATTTTTCCCAACAGATGTCAAAGAAAAAGCTCTCACACACACACACAGCAAGGATGGAGTGACAAAGCGTGGTGTTTAAAGACACAGAGAGCAGGCAATGGCATAAACATAATCCCAAGGCCGTGCCGAGTCCAACGAGGTGCCCCTCTTGACCGTAGCTCGCTCGGTCTGAGCGCAGCGACCATGAGAAAAATAGGCCCACAATGATGCCTGCACCACAATGTCATTGGATTTTGGGTGACAGCGGCGGAACCGTTAGGTTTAGAAGGACAATTCAAACACAGGACTGTTCCTAAGGTCCTCCCGATCTGTGCAAGCCTAACCTTGACTGTGTGGCATTAACCTTTCACAGTTAAAAGAAGGTGTTTACAAAAAAACAGTGTGCATTGACTTCTCTCCCCATAGGAATACATTGCCTGCTCCCCTAAATACAACCTGGAGTCTATATGGGTTATGAATGCTGTATGAACCTGTCTTCTATGACATTCCATCAGACCACTATGAGGTCTACCTGTGTCGATTCTAAGCTTCCTGGAGCAACCGGAAGTGGTTAAATTGACCCAAAAGGTATTTGGATGTACATCACCTCGAAAGGTGCCAAGGCCTCTGCATTATTCAACCCTGTGTAGATCAGTCAATTCTCAACTTAAAGACTTAAAACTCAGGATTCCCTAGGTTTGTATGTCAGTCAAGACATGTGTGTATTTATAGCTTCCTGTGCCAACCGGAAGTGCCATAATTGGTGTCTCAGGGGCTGTTTGGAAGGGTTAAAAAAATCAGATCTGTCCAAAACTTCATATGTGTGATTAGACAACCCCCATGAACTGTAAATCAGTCATTTTTCCCATAAAAATTCAAAGGAAAAATAAATCACACAGATACACAACTTGGATGGAGGGACGTATTGGGGTGTGTAGAGACTGACAGTGCCTCCAATAGTTAGCTTTGTTCGAGCTAAAAAAGAACCGTCAGACCTAGAGTTCCGAAACTTTAGAATCCTGTTCTAGACCTCAGGTAGATAGTGCGTGGTGAGTTACGGCGCTCTAGGAGGTTCTCGGACCGAAACAGCGTCGAACATTTGCAATGACTTCAATTCATTTTGACCATTACGAAAATGGCGACATTTAGAAATGTCCCAGAGACACAAGACTAGGTGCATTGTGACCGTCTCGGCCCATAGAGACAGAACCCAACATCTCGGTCCGATAGCTCATTCAAGGACCCCGTAGCAAGGCATGGAAAAAAGTGGATTTTCAGCACCAATTAGGCTTTTACTCGGACACCAAATGACCTATCGAGCGAAACTCGGGATTCGGGGTCGCCTCACATAGGACTACACATAATGTCCGAACTGGCCCCGCAGCTAGAAAGTAACTATGTGTTTTATGGTTTTTTAATGTTTTGTACCGAAGGCCTTGTGAATTTTGGGCCAGCTCTGAAGTATGTTATACTTGGCTCCTAAATGAGTTGGGAAAAGTGGGTTTGGTGTCAGTTTGTATCAGTTTGGTGTCAGAATGATATCAAATTGACTGATGGACGGTGACTTGCAGGTGACTCTTGTCCATTAGCAATATGTTTAAGCGGTGAGGTACCATCACCAAAAGCGACATTCTGAAATCAACCCAAACGAGCGATGGAGAGGTGCCAAAATCACTGCCCAGCCATCCCGAGGTCATCGGGCCAGTCAATTTGGCATTCCTGCATGATTTTTATAGCATGACAAATTGGTGATGGTGACTGCCCAGTTAACCATATGGCAAATGCACAGTGACTTTGCAAAAGTGAGAAAACATGACCAAATGGACATTCTGAAATCAACACAAACAATGGCATCACCATAGTGTCCAGACTGTGCCGAGTCCAACGAGGTGCCCCGCTTGACCGTAGCTCGCTCGGTCTGAGCGCGGCGACCATGAGAAAAATAGGCCCAATATGAAGCCTTCACCAGTACGTCATTTGATTTTGGGTGACAGCGGCGGAACCGTTAGGTTTAGAAAGACAATTCAACCACAGGACTGTTCCTAAGGTCCTCCTGATCTGTCCAAGCCTATCCTTGACCGTGTGACATTAACCCTTCACAGTCAAAAGAAGGTGTTTACATAAAAACAGTGTTCATTGACTTCTCTCCCCATAGGAATATATTGGCTGCTCCACTAAATACAACCTGGAGTCTATATGGGTTATGAATGTTGTATGAACCTGTCTTTGGTACCAGTCCATCAGACCACTATAAGGTCTACCTGTGTCGATTCTAAGCTTCCTGGACCAACCGGAAGTGGTTCAAATCGCCCTAAAAGTGTATACCCATACACTGCCTGCAATTTGATGGACATAGTGCATTGAACACTGTGTAAATCAGTCGGTTTTCATGGTAAAGACTTAAAACTCAGGATTCTCTAATGGAATACCCCAATGAGGATGTATGTTGAGTTACAGCTTCCTGTGCCAACCGGAAGTGCCATAATTGGTGTCTCATGGGCTGTTTGGAGGGTTAAAAATATCAGATCTTTCCAAAACTTCATATATATGATTAGGCAACCCCCATGAACTGTAAATCAGTCATTTTTCCCATAAAAATTCAAAGGAAAACTAAATCACACAGATACACAACATGGATGGAGGGACGTATCATTGGGGTGCGTAGAGACTGACAGTGCCTCCAATAGTTAGCTTTGAATGATATCAAATTGACTGATGGACAGTGACTTGCAGGTGACTCTTGTCCATTAGCAATATGTTTAGCGGTGAGGTACCATCACCAAAGCGACATTCTGAAATCAACCCTAACGAACGATGGAGAGGTACCAGTATCACTGCCCAGCCATCCCGAGGTCATCGGGCCAGTCAATTTGGCATTCCTGCATGATTTTTATGGCATGACAAATTGGTGATGGTGACTGCCCAGTTAACCATATGGCAAATGCACAGTGACTTTGAAAGAGTGAGAAAAATCACCAAATGGACATTCTGGAATCAACCCTAACGAGTGATGGAGAGGTACCAGAATCACTGCCCAGCCATCCCGACTTCATCGGGCCAGTCAATTTGGCATTCCTGCACAAATTTTCAGTGACTTTGCAAGAGTAAGGAACATTTGCAATATGTTTAGCGGTGAGGTACCATCACCAAAAGCGACATTCTGAAATCAACCCAAACGAGCGATGGAGAGGTGCCAAAATCACTGCCCAGCCATCCCGAGGTCATCGGGCCAGTCAATTTGGCATTCCTGCATGATTTTTATAGCATGACAAATTGGTGATGGTGACTGCCCAGTTAACCATATGGCAAATGCACAGTGACTTTGAAAGAGTGAGAAAAATCACCAAATGGACATTCTGGAATCAACCCTAACGAGCGATGGAGAGGTACCAGAATCACTGCCAAGCCATCCCGAGTTCATCGGGCCAGTCAATTTGGCATTCCTGCACAAATTTTCAGTGACTTTGCAAAAGTGAGAAAACATTTGCAATATGTTTTAACAGTGAGGTACCATCACCAAAAGCGACATTCTGAAATCAAGCCAAACGAGCGATGGAGAGGTTCCAGAATCACTGCCCAGCCATCCCGAGTTCATCGGGCCAGTCAATTTGGCATTCCTGCATGATTTTTATGGCATGACAAATTGGTGATGGTGAATGCCCAGTTAACCATATGGCAAATGCACAGTGACTTTGCAAAAGTGAGAAAACATAAAGAAATGGACATGATGAAATCAACACCACGAGTGATTGAAAGGAACAACAATCACTGCCCGGCCATCCCGAGTTCATCAGGCCAGTCAATTTTGCATTTCTTAAGGATTTTTGAGCATGTCAAATTCTTATGACATTTGGCCCCCACAAAACATATGCCTTATGCACAAGCAAAAAAAAAAAAAACATTATGATAATAAAATATGACTAAAGTATGTTGATACAGTTCTTATACTTGTGTAACTGACACAAAATTCGATTTTTTTTCGAAAAACGGTCCAGAAAGCACTTTTTTAGGGGTGTGTGAAGTTTTTTATGAAATTTAATAATTTTTGACTTTTGACTTCTGATTTCCTATGAAATCATATTGCAGATGGACAAAACACATGCAATAATGCGCAAGTAAAAAAAAAAATTATGATTATAAAATATGACTAAAGTATGTTGATACAGTTCTTATACGTGTGTAACTGACACAAAATTCGAAAAAATTTCGAAAAACGGTCCAGAAAGCACTTTTTTAGGGGTGTGTGAAGTTTTTTATGAAATTTAATAATTTTTGACTTTTGACTTCTGACTTCCTATGAAATCATATTACAGAGGGACAAAACACATGCAATAATGCGCAAGTAAAAAAAAATAAAAAATTATGATAATAAAATATGACTAAAGTATGTTGATACAGTTCTTATACGTGTGTAACTGACACAAAATTCGAAAAAAATTTCGAAAAACAGTCCAGAAAGCACTTTTTTAGGGGTGTGTGAAGTTTTTTATGAAATTTAATAATTTTTGACTTTTGACTTCTGACTTCCTATGAAATCATATTGCAGATGGACAAAACATATGCAATAATGCGCAAGTAAAAAAATTAAAAAAATTATGATAATAAAATTGGACAAAAGTATTTTCATACAGTTCTTATACATGTGTAATTGTCAAAAAAGCGAAAGAATTTCGAAAAACGGTCCAGAAAGCACTTTTTTAAGGGGTGATACGTTTTTTTCAAAAAATTCATTTTTTCAAAATTTGGCTTTTGGATGTTGACTTGGAGTCCAATATCAATATGAAAAACCATGGTGGAGCGCAATCGCCACCTGTTGGATTTTGAAGTGTTACAACTGGCAATACCCATATGGCAATTGAAGTAAACTTTGCATGAATCAACGCCGCTTTGGGTGGTATTGGCCAATGTGTACATGGTTTGTCCTATGCCAATAATTTGCCATTCATTTTTGTCCACTACGGGGTGAATTCCCTTACATAGGAACAGTTCTGATTGATTCCTTTCATAAGGAGACTGTTCTGATTGGTTCCTTTCACACTAGCAGGAAACGTTCTAATTGTTTATTTTCACAGAGGGATAGGCCTGATTTGGTTCTTCCTTTTATGTGGGATGACAGGGATTCGACTTTCTCTGTGCCTCTGTCTGGACTTGGGATGACAGGGATCTGACTTTCTCTGTGCCTCCGTCCAGACTTGGGATGACAGTGATCTGACTTTCTCTGTGACTCTGTCTGGACTTGGGATGACAGGGATCTGACATTCTCTGTGCCTCCATCCGGACTTGGGATGACAGGGATCTGACTTTCTCTGTGCCTCCGTCCCGGACTTGGGATGACAGGGATCTGACTTTCTCTGTGCCTCTGTCTGGACTTGGGATGACAGGGATCTGACTTTCTCTGTGCCTCTGTCTGGACTTGGGATGACAGGGATCTGACTTTCTCTGTGCCTCTGTCTGGACTTGGGATGACAGGGATCTGACTTTCTCTGTGCCTCTTTCCGGACTTGGGATGACAGGGGTCTGACATTCTCTGTGACTCCGTCCGGACTTGGGATGACAGGCATCTGACTTTCTCTGTGACTCCGTCCGGACTTGGGATGACAGGGATCTGACTTTCTCTGTCCCTCCGTCCCGGACTTGGGAATGATTTACATATTCTCCATCACTACTCTCTCAGCAGGCTGATTGGCAGTTTGGCACCATGCTGTGGTAGATTCAGGATGCTGACTCTTAAGGACATTCACAACAGACCGGCAACCAGTGGCATATGCATCTCATTCAATGACCGACCCTGAGACCCGATATGCTCAAATTGAAAAGGATATGCTGAGCATATCATAGGCTTGTGAGAGATTCCATCAGTTTGTCTCGGGACAAGTAATCAGCATTGAAACTGATCACAAACCACTAATTCCGCTGTTTCATAAACCACTGATTCCGCTGTTGCAAAAACCACTAACCTCTGGATCCAGTTTCATCCAGGTTCTCACAGTGTCTGCAGTGGTGGGGTTCAGCCTCCTAACCTCTGGATCCAGGGAGCAGGAGTCTGTGACCACAAGGTAAACCATTCCATAACATGTGAAACGCTCAGCTCCTACCTTTTGGTGTGATCTCTCAGGTGCAGGGTGGGGCCTTTAACGGCTCTGATTGCTTGGTATGTAGTACAATTTGATACTTTGTCTGTCACATTTTGGTTAATTCTGGGCCAATACATTACTTCACATGCTCTCTTGTTGCACTTCTCGATTCCTAAGTGCCCTTCATTCATCTTCTGAACCCCCTGAGACATGCCAGTCTCATCTTCTGAACCCGCTGAGACATGCCAGTCTCATCTTCTGAACCCACTGGGACATGCCAGTCTCATCTTCTGAACCCCCTGGGACATGCCAGTCTCATCTTCTGAACCCCCTGGGACATGCCAGTCACATCTTCTGAACCCCCTGAGACATGCCAGTCACATCTTCTGAACCCCCTGAGACATGCCAGTCACATCTTCTAAACCCCCTGGGACATGCCAGTCACTTCTTCTGAACCCTCTGGGACATGCCAGTCTTATCTTCTGAACCCTCTGGGACATGTCAGTCACATCTTCTGAACCCTCTGGGACATGCCAGTCACATCTTCTGAACCCTCTGGGACATGCCAGTCTCATCTTCTGAACCCTCTGGGACATGTCAGTCACATCTTCTGAACCCTCTGGGACATGCCAGTCTCATCTTTTGAACCCCCTGAGACATGCCAGTCACATCTTCTGAACCCCCTGAGACATGCCAGTCACATCTTCTGAACCCCCTGAGACATGCCAGTCTCATCTTCTGAACCCCCTGAGACATGCCAGTCTCATCTTCTGAACCCCCTGAGACATGCCAGTCTCATCTTCTAAACCCCCTGAGACATGCCAGTCTCATCTTCTGAACCCCCTGAGACATGCCAGTCTCATCTTCTGAACCCCCTGGGACATGCCAGTCTCATCTTCTGAACCAACTGGCTGAACATTGGTCATGGACAGGTCATGGACAGGATATTGGTTATGGACAGGTCATTAGTTATGGACAGGTCATTGGTCATGGACAGGTCATTGGTTATGGTCAGGCCTTTGGTCTTGGACAGGTCATTGGTTATGGACAGGTCTTCGGTTATGGGCAGATCATTGGTTATAGACAGGTCATTGGTAATAGACAGGTCATGGACAGGTCATTGGTTATGGACAGGTCATTGGTTATGGACAGGTCATTGGTTATAGACAGGTCATTGGTAATAGACAGGTCATGGACAGGTCATTGGTTATGGACAGGTCATTGGTTATGGACAGGTCATTGGTAATAGACAGGTCATGGACAGGTCATTGGTTATGGACAGGTCATTGGTAATAGACAGGTCATGGACAGGTCATTGGTTATGGACAGGTCATTGGTTATAGACAGGTCATTGGCTATGGACAGGTCATTGGTTATGGACAGGTCATGGACAGGTCATTGGTTATGGACAGGTCATTGGTAATGGACAGGTCATGGACAGGTCTATGGTTATGGACAGGTCATTGGTTATAGACAGGCCATTGGTTATGGACAGGTCATGGACAGGTCATTGGTTATGGACAGGTCATTGGTCATGGACAGGTCATTGGTTATAGACAGGTCATTGGTTATGGACAGGTCATTGGTTATGGACAGGCCATTGGTTATGGACAGGCCATTGGTTATGGACAGGTCATGGACAGGTCATTGGCTATGGACAGGTCATTGGTTATGGACAGGTCATTGGTTATGGACAGGTCATTGGTTATAGACAGGTCATTGGTTATAGACAGGTCATCGGTTATAGACAGGTCATTGGTAATAGACAGGTCATCGGTTATAGACAGGTCATTGGTAATAGACAGGTCATGGACAGGTCATTGGTTATGGACAGGTCATTGGTTATGGACAGGTCATGGACAGGTCATTGGTTATGGACAGGTCATTGGTTATGGACAGGTCATTGGTTATGGACAGGTCATTGTTTATGGACAGGTCATTGGTAATAGACAGGTCATTGGTTATGGACAGGTCATGGAGAGATCATTGGTTATGGACAGGTCATTGGTAATCAAATCAAATTTATTTGTCACATACACATGGTTAGCAGATGTTAATGCGAGTGTAGCGAAATACTTGGTAATAGACAGGTCATTGGTTATGGACAGGTCATTGGTTATGGACAGGTCATTGGTAATAGACAGGTCATTGGTTATGGACAGGTCATGGAGAGGTCATTGGTTATGGACAGGTCATTGGTTATGGACAGGTCATTGGTTATGGACAGGTCATGGACAGGTCATTGGTTATGGACAGGTCATTGGTTATGGACTAGTCAATGGTTATGGACAGGTCATTGTTTATGGACAGGTCATTGGTTATGGACAGGTATTTGGTTATGGACAGGTCATGGACAGGTCAATGGTTATGGACAGGTCATTGTTTATGGACAGGTATTTGGTTATGGACAGGTCATGGACAGGTCATTGGTTATGGACAGGTCTTGGACAGGTCATTGGTTATGGACAGGTATTTGGTTATGGACAGGTCATGGACAGGTCATTGGTTATGGACAGGTCATGGACAGGTCATTGGTTATGAACTGCACGTTATCTGTAAACCCGGTGCAACGAATCACTTCTGAGATGTATGTTTTTGCAGTATATTGTCTCTGTCCAAAATAAACATAATAAACAAATGACCAAATGAATACACCCCTCTCCTCTCTGTGGCTGATTGGAGAGTTGATGTGTCGGCGTTACTGTGACCCGCAGAGACCAGAGTGTTGGAAACAGAACGACATCACCATCCACCGACGTAGAGCTCGTAAAGCGTCATGAATGTAAATGTGTACGGAGAATGTTGATGGGCATGAAAAATGAATGAATGACTTCACTGGCTGAACTTCAAACACTTCTAATAAATGTATCACCCCACACAGTCATATGTTGATATATTTGATATATTTATATTTTAATCTTACCCTTTTAAATGGACTTTCCCGGCTCCCTTCCCATGAGTGTCCCTGAAGACACGATGTGTGTTTGACTGAAGACACAGCATGAGTATCTCACAGCATCACCTGAGATATGGTTCAGATGAGAAGACACAGATCAGAGGGAATGTTCACAAGACACCATTGGATTCATTTCATTTGTTTTGTGAAAAGTTTTCTACGTTTTGTTCCAAGGACGGGAGTTTATTTTAGTTGAAGGTACTGTGAAAGCACGTTGGTTTTAATTCGAACGATCAAAACTGTTAATTGTTTGCTTTGTGACACTCTGCAATAGATCTGATTCGTGAAGAATAAGTGGTCTGTTTACTGTCAGTTCATCATCTCTAATTGTTTAGACTGAGAAAGAGCTCATCATCTCTGTTTAGACTGAGAAAGAGTTAATCATATTTAACTGTTTAGACAGAAGGAGTTAATCATCTTTAACTGTTTAGACTGAGAAAGAATTGATCATCTCTGTTTAGACTGAGAAAAAGTTAATCATCTTTAACTGTTTAGACACAAGGAGTTAATCATCTTTAACTGTTTAGACTGAGAAAGAGTTGATCATCTCTGTTTAGACTGAGAAAGAGTTAATCATCTTTAACTGTTTAGACAGAAGGAGTTAATCATCTTTAACTGTTTAGACTGAGAAAGAGTTGATCATCTCTGTTTAGACTGAGAAAGAGTTAATCATCTTTAACTGTTTAGACAGAAGGAGTTAATCATCTTTAACTGTTTAGACTGAGAAAGAGTTGATCATCTCTGTTTAGACTGAGAAAGAGTTAATCATCTTTAACTGTTTAGACAGAAGGAGTTAATAATCTTTAACTGTTTAGACTGAGAAAGAGTTGATCATCTCTGTTTAGACTGAGAAAGAGTTAATCATCTTTAACTGTTTAGACAGAAGGAGTTAATCATCTTTAACTGTTTAGACTGAGAAAGAGTTGATCATCTCTGTTTAGACTGAGAAAGAGTTGATCATCTCTGTTTAGACTGAGAAAGAGTTAATCATCTTTAACTGTTTAGACAGAAGGAGTTAATAATCTTTAACTGTTTAGACTGAGAAAGAGTTGATCATCTCTGTTTAGACTGAGAAAGAGTTAATCATCTTTAACTGTTTAGACAGAAGGAGTTAATAATCTTTAACTGTTTAGACTGAGAAAGAGTTGATCATCTCTGTTTAGACTGAGAAAGACCTTATCATCTCTAATTGTTTAGAAATTATGCAGCATCTGTTTTTCATTTGTGGTTTGTTTCTCGTCAAAATGCTAATAGCGATGTTGTATTGATCGATATTTCTGCATGGTTTGGGGGGGAAAAAACACAATCAGTTAGTATAGTCATGTCTTATTAAAATGTAATTTCATTAGGATCTCCCTGATATTTCAATAGCAGTCTTTTGCCTTGGCACTTGTCTATCAGGAAGCCACTGTTTAATGGGGGGATTTCAGGTGTGGAAAAACAGGAGAAAAATAGTTGGATTTTAGGGGGGTTTCTGTAGCAAATAGAAGTTATGTAACGCTAAACAAGGATGAACAACTACCTCATAGTTCAAATCAAATCAAATCAAATTGTATTTGTCACATACACATGGTTAGCAGATGTTAATGCGAGTGTAGCGAAATGCTTGTGCTTCTAGTTCCGACAATGCAGTAATAACCAACAAGTAATCTAACTAACAATAGTTCAATAGTTCAATATCCCATTTCAAATCTATCAAGCAGAATTTCCCCTCAAATCTGGTTTGGTGAAGGTAGTCATTGTACCTCTCGTATCCAGGAAGTTAGCCACCCAAAGACAAACAAAACGGACTAATTAACTACTGTATGCGGTCAACACGGCAACCATCTGCTTGGAATGGTTCTGTTGCTAGGCTAATCCAGCCGTGTAATAGGAAGGCTTATGTTATTCCTTGTTCTATTGTTTTATGAGAGTTCGTTTTGGAGGAGTGGTTTAAAGAATGAAAGAATATATTTTATATTCCACCTAGTCGTCATTCCTCTTACTGAATCATTGTTGTTATGAGTGTATGTTATGTATTCATTCAGGTCATTCAACATTGTGGCTCCTTCAGAGCCATTACCATTTGTCACCGTCTGTATTGATTACAAAGGCCTCTGAGTTCACAGTTTCTCTGCCACATAAACAGTGATGTTTATCTAAAAAAAAATTCCATCTTCCTTCCTTTCAATAATTTGTCTGAAGTTTCAGTCACAGTCAGTGGGAAACAGTGTGTTCTGTCAGAGAGATGGGGTTCTATCCATGTGCTGTCTACAGTCAGTGGGGAACAGTGTGTTCTGTCAGAGAGATGGGGTTCTATCCATGTGCTGTCTACAGTCAGTGGGGAAACAGTGTGTTCTGTCAGAGAGATGAGGTTCTATCCATGTGCTGTCTACAGTCAGTGGGAAACAGTGTGTTCTGTCAGAGAGATGAGGTTCTATCCATGTGCTGTCTACAGTCAGTGGGAAACAGTGTGTTCTGTCAGAGAGATGAGGTTCTATCCATGTGCTGTCTACAGTCAGTGGGAAACAGTGTGTTCTGTCAGAGAGATGAGGTTCTATCCATGTGCTGTCTACAATCAGTGGGAAACAGTGTGTTCTGTCAGAGAGATGAGGTTCTATCCATGTGCTGTCTACAGTCAGTGGGGAACAGTGTGTTCTGTCAGAGAGATGAGGTTCTGTCCCTGTGCTGTCTACACTCAGTGGCATGAGACAGTGTATATGAGACAGTGTGTATGAGACAGTGTGTATGAGACAGTGTATATGAGACAGTGTGCATGAGACAGTGCATATGAGACCGTGCATATGAGACAGTGTGCATGAGACAGTGCATATGAGACCGTGTGTATGAGACAGTGTGTATGAGACAGTGTGTATGAGACAGTGTATATGAGACAGTGTGTATGAGACAGTGTGCATGAGACAGTGTGTATGAGACAGTGTGTATGAGACATTGTGCATGAGACAGTGTGCATGAGACAGTGTGTATGAGACAGTGTGCATGAGACAGTGTGTATGAGACAGTGTGTATGAGACATTGTGCATGAGACAGTGTGCATGAGACAGTGTGCATGAGACAGTGTGTATGAGACAGTGTGTATGAGACAGTGTGTATGAGACAGTGTATATGAGACAGTGTGCATGAGACAGTGTATATGAGACAGTGTGTATGAGACAGTGTGTATGAGACAGTGTATATGAGACAGTGTGCATGAGACAGTGTGCATGAGACAGTGTATATGAGACAGTGTATATGAGACAGTGTATATGAGACAGTGTGCATGAGACAGTGTGCATGAGACAGTGTATATGAGACAGTGTGTATGAGACAGTGTGTATGAGACAGTGTGTATGAGACAGTGTGCATGAGACAGTGTGCATGAGACAGTGTGCATGAGACAGTGTGTATGAGACAGTGTATATGAGACAGTGTGTATGAGACAGTGTATATGAGACAGTGTATATGAGACAGTGTGCATGAGACAGTGTGTATGAGACAGTGTGTATGAGACAGTGTGTATGAGACAGTGTATATGAGACAGTGTATATGAGACAGTGTATATGAGACAGTGTATATGAGACAGTGTATATGAGACAGTGTGCATGAGACAGTGTATATGAGACAGTGTGTATGAGACAGTGTGTATGAGACAGTGTATATGAGACAGTGTGCATGAGACAGTGTATATGAGACAGTGTGTATGAGACAGTGTGTATGAGACAGTGTATATGAGACAGTGTATATGAGACAGTGTGCATGAGACAGTGTGCATGAGACAGTGTATATGAGACAGTGTGTATGAGACAGTGTGCATGAGACAGTGTGCTTGAGACAGTGTGCATGAGACAGTGTGTATGAGACAGTGTGCATGAGACAGTGTGTATGAGACAGTGTATATGAGACAGTGTGTATGAGACAGTGTGTATGAGACAGTGTGTATGAGACAGTGTGTATGAGACAGTGTGTATGAAACAGTGTGTATGAGACAGTGTGTATGAGACAGTGTATATGAGAAAGTGTGTATGAGACAGTGTGTATGAGACAGTGTGTATGAGACAGTGTGTATGAGACAGTGTGTACGAGACAGTGTGTACGAGACAGTGTGTACGAGACAGTGTGTACGAGACAGTGTGTATGAGACAGTGTGTATGAGACAGTGTGTACGAGACAGTGTGTACGAGACAGTGTGTACGAGACAGTGTATATGAGACAGTGTCTACGAGACAGTGTGTACGAGACAGTGTGCACGAGACAGTGTGTATGAGACAGTGTCTACGAGACAGTGTGTATGAGACAGTGTGTATGAGACAGTGTGTATGAGACAGTGTGTATGAGACAGTGTGTACGAGACAGTGTGTACGAGACAGTGTGTACGAGACAGTGTGTACGAGACAGTGTGCACGAGACAGTGTGTATGAGACAGTGTCTACGAGACAGTGTGTATGAGACAGTGTGTATGAGACAGTGTGTATGAGACAGTGTGTATGAGACAGTGTGTACGAGACAGTGTGTACGAGACAGTGTGTATGAGACAGTGTGTTTGTCCCATACGTTGGCTGTTTAAATCCTGTCAGAACAGCTTCGTCTGATTGGTCTGAATTATATAATGAAGGAGTAATTTATGCCAAATCTGTCATTTGTAACCGGCATGGCTGCATCCCAATTAAATCAGCACGACGTTACCTCGTCGTTAATCAGAATAAATTAACATCCCTATGAGCGAGCACAAGATGTCTTACTGGTTGAAAAATATGTATTTTTTGTAATAAAGAAATTAAACGTTATTTCAATGTTTTGTGCTCACTACTCATTAATTAAACAACAATAGAATAGTCACGACAGAGCTGCCTTACGGTCCAGTATGTGACTGTGGCTCAGTGGGTTCACTTGTGCTGTTATTTCTCACAGCAATGAACTGTACCCTTGGATAAGATCCCACAGTAAAAAGCTGACTGTCAAACTGGGACAATTAAAGCGGATTAGCTTCCTCAAGGGGAACACAACAATGGCTGGCCAGGGACTCTACCTGCTCTCTTTAACAACCTCACCGTAACACTGCCTCTATATTACACACTATGTCACTATATTAGACTACACACTATGTCACTATATTAGACTACACACTATGTCACTATATTAGACTACACACTATGTCACTATATTAGACTACACACTATGTCACTATATTAGACTACACACTATGTCACTATATTAGACTACACACTATGTCACTATATTAGACTACACACTATATTACACTATGTCTATGTCACTATATTAGACTACACACTATGTCACTATATTAGACTACACACTATGTCACTATATTAGACTACACACTATGTCACTATATTAGACTACACACTATGTCACTATATTGGACTGTACACTATGTCTCTATATTAGACTACACACTATGTCACTATATTGGACTATACACTATGTCACTATATTAGACTACACACACAGCCTCTATATTACACACTATGTCACTAGAATAGACTACACACACTGTCACTATATTAGACACACATACTGGCACTATATTAGACTACACACTATGTCACTATATTAGACTACACACTATGTCTCTATACTAGACTACACACTATGTCACTATATTAGACTACACACTATGTCTCTATATTAGACTACACACTATGTCACTATATTAGACTACACACTATGTCTCTATACTAGACTACACACTATGTCACTATATTAGACTACACACTCTGTCACTCTATTAGACTACACACTATGTCTCTATACTAGACTACACACTATGTCACTATATTAGACTACACACTATGTCACTATATTAGACTACACACTATGTCACTATATTAGACTACACACTATGTCACTATATTAGACTACACATTATGTCACTATATTAGACTACACACTATGTCACTATATTAGACTACACACTATGTCACTATATTAGACTACACACTATGTCACTATATTAGACTACACACTATGTCACTATATTAGACTACACACACTGTCACTATATTAGACAACACATACTGGCACTATATTAGACTACACACTATGTCACTATATTAGACTACACACTATGTCTCTATACTAGACTACACACTATGTCACTATATTAGACTACACACTATGTCACTATATTAGACTACACACTATGTCACTATATTAGACTACACACTATGTCACTATATTAGACTACACATTATGTCACTATATTAGACTACACACTATGTCACTATATTAGACTACACACTATGTCACTATATTGGACTAGACACTATGTCTCTATATTAGACTACACACTATGTCACTATATTAGACTACACACTATGTCACTATATTAGACTACACATTATGTCACTATATTAGACTACACATACTGTCACTATATTAGACTACACACTATGTCTCTATATTAGACTACACACTATGTCACTATATTAGACTACACACTATGTCACTATATTAGACTACAAACTATGTCCCTATATTAGACTACACACTATGTCAGTATATTAGACTACACACTATGTCACTATATAAGACTACACACTATGTCACTATATTAGACTACACACACTGCCTCTATATTACACACTATGTCACTATACTAGACTACACACTATGTCACTATATTAAACTACACACTATGTCACTATATTAGACTACACACTATGTCACTCTATTAGACACTATGTCTCTATATTGGACTATACTACTACTATACTACACACTATGTCACTATATTAGACTACACACTATGTCACTATATTAGACTACACACTATGTCTCTATATTGGACTATACACTATGTCACAATATTAGACACTATGTCACTATATTAGACACTATGTCAGTATATTAGATTACACACTATGTCACTATATGAGAGACTATGTCACTATATTAGACACTATGTCACTATATTAGTCTACACACTATGTCACTATATGAGAGACTATGTCACTATATTAGACACTATGTCACTATATTAGTCTACACACTATGTCACCATATTAGACACTATGTCACCATATTAGACACTATGTCACTATATTAGACACTATGTCACCATATTAGACACTATGTCACCATATTAGACACTATGTCACTATATTAGTCTACACACTATGTCACTATATTAGACACTATGTCACCATATTAGACACTATGTCACTATATTAGTCTACACACTATGTCACCATATTAGACACTATGTCACCATATTAGACACTATGTCACTCTGTTAAACACTACAACAGTTATTCTTGATGTTGGAATAATACTGTGAAATGTGTAAATTATTATAATCCACTTATAGTGTTGAGCTGTTTGAAAAGACCGACTGAAATATCAGCCAGTTTTGGCGAGATGGAGTTTTGGCCTCCCATGGTGACGTCACCAGCTGACAAGTTAGTTAATTGACCAATAGGAACGAGAGTTCCAAACCTCTCTGCCAATAAGAGCTAGTTTTCAGTTTTCTCCTCCCCACTCGGACCACTCCCAGCTCGTCCTAGTAAAATGTATGCTTGAGAATTTGCTCTTTGCTAAGAAGCTATTTTTGTTTAATTATGACCATTTAATTAACACAATCAAAGTAAGGTACTTAATTGTTACCCAGAAATGATTTGGTGTTGAGATAAAAACGTCTCTAACTAGTCTGTATACATGTTTTATTATACAAGTCGGCTCTGTGTAATTGTTTAATTATGTTTATGGGCTCAAATCAAATCAAATCCAATTTTATTTGTCACATACACATGGTTAGCAGATGTTAATGCGAGTGTAGCGAAATGCTTGTGCTTCTAGTTCCGACAATGCAGTAAAAACCAACAAGTAATCTAACCAACAATTCCAAAACTACTTTCTTATACACACAAGTGTAAGGGGATAAAAAATATGTACATAAATATATATGAAGGAGTGATGGTACAGAGCAGCATAGGCAAGATACAGTAGATGGTCTCGAGTACAGTATATACATATGAGATGAGTATGTAAACAAAGTGGCATAGTTAAAGTGGCTAGTGATACATGTATTACATAAAGATGCAGTAGCTGATATAGAGTACAGTATATACGTATACATATGAGATGAATAATGTAGGGTATGTAAACATTATATTAGGTAGCATTGTTTGAAGTGGCTAGTGCTATATTTTACATCATTTCCCATCAATTATTAAAGTGGCTGGAGTTGAGTCAGTGTGTTGGCAGCAGCCACTCAATGTTAGTGGTGGCTGTTTAACAGTCTGATGGCCCTGAGATAGAAGCTGTTTTTTAGTCTCTCGGTCCCTGCTTTGATGCACCTGTACTGACCTCGCCTTCTGGATGATAGTGGGGTGAACAGGCAGTGACTCGGGTGGTTGTTGTCCTTGATCATCTTAATGGCCTTCCTGTAACATCGGGTGGTGTAGGTGTCCTGGAGGGCAGGTAGTTTGCCCCCGGTGATGCGTTGTGCAGACCTCACTACCCTCTGGAGAGCCTTACGGTTGTGGGCGGAGCAGTTGCCGTACCAGGCGGTGATACAGCCCGCCAGGATGCTCTCGATTGTGCATCTGTAGAAGTTTGTGAGTGCTTTTGGTGACAAGCCGAATTTCTTCAGCCTCCTGAGGTTGAAGAGGCGCTGCTGCGCCTTCTTCACGATGCTGTCTGTGTGGGTGGACCAATTCAGTTTGTCTGTGATGTGTATGCCGAGGAACTTAAAACTTACTACCCTCTCCACTACTGTTCCCGATGGAGGGGGGTGTTCCCTCTGCTGTTTCCTGAAGTCCACAATCATCTCCTTAGTTTTGTTGACGATGAGTGTGAGGTTATTTTCCTGACACCACACTCCGAGGGCCCTCACCTCCTCCCTGTAGGCCGTCTCGTCGTTGCTGGTAATCAAGCCTACCACTGTTGTGTCATCCGCAAACCTGATGATTGAGTTGGAGGCGTGTGTGGCCACGCAGTCGTGGATGAACAGGGAGTACAGGAGAGGGCTCAGAACGCACCCTTGTGGGGCCCCAGTGTTGAGGATTAGCGGGGTGGAGATGTTGTTGCCTACCCTCACCACCTGGGGGCGGCCTGTCAGGAGGTCCAGTACCCAGTTGCACAGGGTGGGGTCGAGACCCAGGGTCTCGAGCTTGATGACGAGCTTGGAGGGTACTATGGTGTTAAATGCCGAGTTGTAGTCGATGAACAGCATTCTTACATAGGTATTCCTCTTGTCCAGATGGGTTAGGGCAGTGTGCAGTGTGGTTGATATTGCATCGTCTGTAGACCTATTTGGGCGGTAAGCAAATTGGAGTGGGTCTAGGGTGTCTGGTAGGGTGGAGGTGATATGGTCCTTGACTAGTCTCTCAAAGCACTTCATGATGATGGAAGTGAGTGCTACGGGGTGGCAGTCGTTTAGCTCAGTTACCTTAGCTTTCTTGGGAACAGGAACAATGGTGGCCCTCTTGAAGCATGTGGGAACAGCAGACTGGTATAGGGATTGATTGAATATGTCCATAAACACACCAGCCAGCTGGTCTGCGCATGCTCTGAGGGCGCGGCTGGGGATGCCGTCTGGGCCTGCAGCCTTGCGAGGGTTAACACGTTTAAATGTTTTACTCACCTCAGCTGCAGTGAAGGAGAGTATGCATGTTTTCATTGCAGGCCGTGTCAGTGGCACTGTATTGTCCTCAAAGCGGGCAAAAAGTTATTTAGTCTGCCTGGGAGCAAGACATCCTGGTACGTGACGGGGCTGGTTTTTTTTTGTAATCCGTGATTGACTGTAGACCCTGCCACATACCTTTGTGTCTGAGCCGTTGAATTGAGATTCTACTTTGTCTCTATACTGACGCTTAGCTTGTTTGATTGCCTTGCGGAGGGAATAGCTGCACTGTTTGTATTCGGTCATGTTTCCGGTCACCTTGCCCTGATTAAAAGCAGTGGTTCGCGCTTTCAGTTTCACGCGAATGCTGCCATCAATCCACGGTTTCTGGTTTGGGAATGTTTTAATCATTGCTATGGAAACAACATCTTCAACTCACGTTCTAATGAACACGCACACCGAATCAGCGTATTCGTCAATGTTGTTGTCTGACGCAATATGAAACATATCCCAGTCCACGTGATGGAAGCAGTCTTGGAGTGTGGAATCAGATTGGTCGGACCAGCGTTGGACAGACCTCAGCGTGGGAGCTTCTTGTTTTAGTTTCTGTCTGTAGGCAGGGATAAACAAAATGGAGTCGTGGTCAGCTTTTCCGAAAGGAGGGCAAGGCAGGGCCGTATATGTGTTGCGGAAGTTAGAATAGTAATGATCCAAGGTTTTGCCAGCCCTGGTTGCGCAATCGACATGCTGATACAATTTAGGGAGTCTTGTTTTCAGATTAGCCTTGTTAAAATCCCCAGCTACAATGAATGCAGCCTCAGGATGTATGGATTCCAGTTTGCAAAGAGTCAAATAAAGTTTGTTCAGAGCCATCGATGTGTCTGCTTGGGGGGGAATATATACGGCTGTGATTATAATCGAAGAGAATTCCCTTGGTAGATAATGCGGTCGACACTTGATTGTGAGGAATTCTAAATCAGGTGAACAGAAGGATTTGAGTTCCTGTATGTTTTTGTGATCACACCACGTCTCGTTAGCCATAAGGCATACGCCCCCGCCCCTCTTCGTACCAGAAAGATGTTTGTTTCTGTCGGCGCGATGCGTGGAGAAACCAGCTGGCTGCACCGACTCCGATAGCGTCTCTCCAGTGAGCCATGTTTCCGTGAGGCAGAGAACGTTACATTCTCTGATGTCCCTCTGGAATGCTACCCTTGCTCGGATTTTATCAACCTTGTTGTCAAGAGACTGGACATTGGCGAGAAGTATACTAGGGAGTGGTGCTTCTTTGCCTCTTTAAATAATAATTAAATCAATAAAATGTCTGTCAACATGCTGTTCTTATTAAAGCCATGGAGATATATGCTGCTGTTAAAGCTTTAGGTTAGGCCAAGAAGGCCATAGGATGTTTTCATCGTTCAGAAAGGCTCTCGTACATCCGAGGTATCTGGTTGCAGGTGTGTGGGAATAATGTGATTACTTCAAAGAAAAGAGAAACCTCACATTTCTCTTGCTCATATAAAATTCAAGCGTCCAGTTGCAAGAAACAAGTATGTGAACCCTTTGGAATTACCTGGATTTCTGGCATAAATTGGACAAAAAATGTGATCTGATCTTCAAGTCAAAACAATAGATAAAAACAGTGTGCTTGGTAGGTTGTAAAAAGTATATGAAACCCTGGGCTAATGACTTCTCCAAAAGCTCATTGGAGTCAGGACTCAGCTGACCTGGTGTCCAATCAGTGAGATGAGATTGGAGATGTTGGTTAGAGCTGCCCTGCCCTATAAAAAAAACTCCCAAAATGTGAGTTTGGTTTTCACATGAAGCACTGCCTGATGTGAATCATGCCTCGAACAGAAGAGACTTCAGAAGACCTAAGATGAAGAATTGTTACAAAAGTATCTCTAAAAGCCTTGATGTTCATCAGTCCATAGTTAGACAAATTGTCTATAAATGGAGAACGTTCAGCATTGTTACTATTCTCCCTAGGAGTGGCCATCCTGCAAAGATGACTGCAAGAGCACAGCACAGAATGCTCAATGAGGTTAAGAAGAATCCTAGAGTGTCAGCTAAAGACTTACAGAAATCTCTGGAACATGCTGACATCTCCGTTGACGAGTCTATGATACGTAAAACACTAAACAAGAATGGTGTTCATGGGAGGACACCACGGAAGAAGCCACTGGTGTCCAAAAAAAACGTTGCTGCACGTCTGAAGTTTGCAAAACAGCTCCTGGATGTTCCACATCCCTACTGGCAAAATATTCTGTGAACAGATTAAACCAAAGTTGAGTTGTTTGGAAGGAACACACAATACTATGTGTGGAGAGAAAAAAGGCACAACACACCAACCTCAAAACCTCATCCCAACTGTAAAATATGGTGGAGGGAGCTTCATTTTTTGGGGCTGCCTCAGGGCCTCGACAGCTTGCTATCATCGAGGGAAAAATGAATTCCCATGTTTATCAAGACATTTTGCAGGAGAGTGTAAGGCTGCCTGTCCACCAATTGAAGCTCAACAGAAGTTGGGTGACGCAACAGGACAACGACCCAAAACACAGAAGTAAATCAGCAACAGAATTGATTCAACAGAAGAAAATACACCTTCTGGAGTGGCCCAGTCAGAGTCCTGACCTAAACCCGATTGAGATGCTGTGACATGACCTCGAGAGCGGTTCACACCAAACATCCCAAGAATATTGCTGAATTGAAACAGTTTTGTAGAGGAATGGTCCAAAATTACTCCTGACCGTTGTGCAGGTCTGATACACAACTACAGAAAACGTTTGGTTGAGGTCATTGCTGCCAAAGGAGGGTCAACCAGTTATTAAATCCAAGGGTTTACATACTTTTTCCCACCCTGCACTGTGAATGTTTACACGGTGTGTTCAGTAAAGACATGAAAACGTATCATTGTTTATGTGTTATTCCTTTCAGGAGACTGTGTTTGTCTATTGATGTGACCTTGATGATGATCAGATCAAATGTTATGACCAATTTATGCAGAAATCCAGCTCATTCCAAAGGGTTCACATACAGTACTTTATGCAGAAATCCAGCTCATTCCAAAGGGTTCACATACAGTACTTTATGCAGAAATCCAGCTCATTCCAAAGGGTTCACATACAGTACTTTATGCAGAAATCCAGCTCATTCCAAAGGGTTCACATACAGTACTTTATGCAGAAATCCAGCTCATTCCAAAGGGTTCACATACAGTACTTTATGCAGAAATCCAGCTCATTCCAAAGGGTTCACATACAGTACTTTATGCAGAAATCCAGCTCATTCCAAAGGGTTCACATACAGTACTTTATGCAGAAATCCAGCTCATTCCAAAGGGTTCACATACAGTACTTTATGCAGAAATCCAGCTCATTCCAAAGGGTTCACATACAGTACTTTATGCAGAAATCCAGCTCATTCCAAAGGGTTCACATACAGTACTTTGATTTGCCACTGAAATCCAGCTCATTCCAAAGGGTTCTCTTGACAGTTTTTTGCTCCACAAATATAATGGCCACTCTCATTTTGAAATGTTCAGTGTTCTACTCTACATACAGTACTTTTGACTGGAATCCAGTGTTCATTCTACAAAGGGTTAGACCATGGACTGTAATGTTACTTTATGCAGTGAAAGCAGTGGACTCATTCAGGTTCTATATACAGTGAACTTTATGGAAATCCAGCTCATTCAAAGGGTGGACTGGAATGTTCAGTATTTTATGCAGTAAATCCAGCTCATTCCACATTGTTCACATACAGTAAACAGTTTATGACAGAATGTTCACTGTTCTCATTCCAAAGTAAAGTTGGACTACAGTTTAGTGTTCTATATGCAGTAAAAGTGGACCGTGGACTGGAATCATTCAAAAGGGTTACATACAGTAAACTTTGACTGGAATGTTCAGTGTTCTATTCTTCAGTAAAGCAGTGGACTGGAATGTTCAGTGTTCTATCTACAGTCAAGCAGTGGACTGGAATGTTCACTGTTCTATACTATTAAAGCAGTGGACTGGAATGTTCAGTGTTCTAATGTTCAGTGTTCTATTCTACAGTAAAGCAGTGGACTGGAATGTTCAGTGTTCTATACTACAGTAAAGCAGACCATGGACTGGAATGTTCAGTGTTCTATTCTACAGTAAAGCAGTGGACTGGAATGTTCAGTGTTCTATACTACAGTAAAGCAGTGGACATGGACGGAATGTTCAGTGTTCTATTCTACAGTAAAGCAGTGGACTGTGGACTGTAATGTTCAGTGTTCTATTCTACAGTAAAGCAGTGGACTGGAATGTTCAATGTTCTATTCTACAGTAAAGCAGTGGACTGTGGACTGGAATGTTCAGTGTTCTATACTACAGTAAAGCAGTGGACTGGAATGTTCAGTGTTCTATTCTACAGTAAAGCAGTGGACTGGAATGTTCAGTGTTCTATTCTACAGTAAAGCAGTGGACAGTGGACTGGAATGTTCAGTGTTCTAAACTACAATAAAGCAGTGGACCGTGGTCTGGAATGTTCAGTGTTCTGTACTACAGTAAAGCAGTGGACTGGAATGTTCAGTTTTCTATACTACAGTAAAGCAGTGGACCGTGGACTGGAATGTTCAGTTTTCTATACTAGCTGAATTGCCATAAATGTTTAATGATTTTTGACCTGTCCCCAAATTAATATAATTTGTTCAGTTTGTTTTTAATATTTCAAGCGTGCCCTGATTGTGTCTGGTGGGGGGTTACAGCATCAACATGTGCGCGAAGGCTCATACGGTTTGTTCAGCATGTAAAACCAAGACTCAAAACTGTACTAAAGGCAGCTAAATGAAATAAACCTAATTACCTAAACATTAAAAAGCAGTTATCACCATGCAGAGCAGCAGCAGACAGTGTACACATGTAAATCATAGAGAATAACACAGCTGTGGACAGCTATACAATTATAGTACTTAAAAGCATAATGTATAAGCCAGTTAATTGCAATATATTGACAGAGGACATTTAAATGAATGTGTGGAGTTCCAAATGGTACACTATTTACATAGTGCACTTCTTTCACCAGAGAACTATGGGCCCGGGTTAAAAGTAGTACACTATATAGACAATAGGGTGCCATTTCATAAAGTGTTCATTCTGAAAATAAAGCATTTGAACCAATCAGCATTCTGTCGGTATTGTTTGCAAATGTTTTTTGTTCATTAACATCAAAACAAAAACAACCAAAGCACCAGACACAGATGTTACCTTTATGCTCCTTCTCAATGTCATTAACAGAAGTAAACATTTACCGTAAAGCTCCTGGTCATCAACTGTCATTAACAGTAAACACTTACCTTAAAGATCCTGGTCATCAACTGTCATTAACAGAAGTAAACAGTGTAAACTCCTGGTCATCAACTGTCATTAACAGAAGTAAACATTTACCGTAAAGCTCCTGGTCATCAACTGTCATTAACAGAAGTTCAGCTCCTGGTCATCAACTGTCATTAACAGAAGTAAACACTTAGTGGACCTGGTCATCAACTGTCATTAACAGAAGTAAACACTTACCTTAAAGATCCTGTTCATCAACTGTCATTAACAGAAGTAAACACTGACCTTAAAGATCCTGGTCATCAACTGTCATTAACAGAATGTAAACACTTACCTTAACGCTCCTGGTCATCAACTGTCATTAACAGAAGTAAACACTTACCTTAAAGATCCTGGTCATCAACTGTCATTAACAGAAGTAAATACTTACCTTAAAGATCCTGGTCATCAACTGTCATTAATGATTTTTGATCCTGGTCATCAACTGTCATTAACAGAAGTAAACACTTACCTTAAAGATCCTGGTCATCAACTGTCATTAACAGAAGTAAACACTTACCTTAAAGATCCTGGTCATCAACTGTCATTAACAGAAGTAAACACTTACCTTAAAGATCCTGGTCATCAACTGTCATTAACAGAAGTAAACACTTACCTTAAAGATCCTGGTCATCAACTGTCATTAACAGAAGTAAACATTACTTTAAGGCTCCTGGTCATCAACTGTCATTTGAAGTAAACATGACCTTAAAATCCTGGTCAAACTGTACTAAAGTAAACACTGACCTTAAAGATCCTGGTCATCAACTGTCATTAACCTAAACATTAAAAAGCTCCAGTTCATCAACTGTCATTAACAGAAGCAAACAGTGTAAAGATCATGGTCATCAACTGTCATTAAGAGAATAAACACTTACCTTAAAGATCCTGGTCATCAACTGTATACAATTATGTACTTAAAGATCCTGGTCATCAACTGTCATTAACAGAAGTAAACACTTACCTTAAAGATCCTGGTCATCAACTGTCATTAACAGAAGTAAACACTTACCTTAAAGATCCTGGTCATCAACTGTCATTAACAGAAGTAAACACTTACCTTAAAGATCCTGGTCATCAACTGTCATTAACAGAAGTAAACACTTACCTTAAAGATCCTGGTCATCAACTGTCATTAAAAGTAAACACTATAAAGATCCTGGTCATCAACTGTCATTTGGTAAACACACCTTAAAGATGGTCATGTTCATTCTAAAATACCTTAAAATCCTGGTCATTTTAACCAATAAACATTCTAAAGATCCTGGTCATCAACTGTCATTGCAAATGCCTTTTTCCTGGTCATTAACTGTCATTAAAGAAGTAAACAACCTTAAAGATCCTGGTCATCAACTGTCATGTAAACACTTACCTTAATGCTCCTGGTCATCAACTGTCATTAACAGAAGTAAACACTGACCTTAAAGATCCTGGTCATCAACTGTCATTAACAGAAGTAAACACTGACCTTAAAGATCCTGGTCATCAACTGTCATTAACAGAAGTAAACACTTACCTTAAAGATCCTGGTCATCAACTGTCATTAACAGAAGTAAACACTTACCTTAAAGATCCTGGTCATCAACTGTCATTAACAGAAGTAAACACTTACCTTAAAGATCCTGGTCATCAACTGTCATTAACAGAAGTAAACACTTACCTTAACGCTCCTGGTCATCACTGTCATTAACAGAAGTAAACACTTACCTTAAGCTCCTGGTCATCAACTGTCATTAACAGAAGTAAACACTGACCTTAAAGATCCTGGTCATCAACTGTCATTAACAGAAGTAAACACTGACCGTAAAGCTCCTGGTCATCAACTGTCATTAACAGAAGTAAACACTTACCTTAAAGATCCTGGTCATCAACTGTCATTAACAGAAGTAAACACTGACCTTAAAGATCCTGGTCATCAACTGTCATTAACAGACACAGAAGTAAACACTTAACAAGATGGTAGCCAATCAGTCTGTCAGTTTTATGTGTGATCCTAGAGATCAGAGTTTTAAAAGTTTTAATGACCATAATCCTGTTTACTGACGCAAATACATTTTATGTGAAGGTGGATGCTGTACAAAACAACTATTATTTGTAGGTCTCCGTCTCTATTTTACTTGTACAAAGATTTCGGATTGAGAAGGCCTTTATTTTTTTCTACACCTTTCTGGAGTTTGACCTTGCCTTGTCAGGAGCGTCTGCCTGCACAAGGCCTGCTACCCGAGAGCAGAGAAGGCTATGAGCAGAGAAGGCTATGAGCAGAGAAGGCTATGAGCAGAGAAGGCTATGAGCAGAGAAGGCTATGAGCAGAGAAGGCTAGGAGCAGAAAGGTTATGAGCAGAGAAGGCTATGAGCAGAGAAGGCTATGAGCAGAGAAGGCTATGAGCAGAGAAGGCTATGAGCAGAGAAGGCTATGAGCAGAGAAGGCTATGAGCAGAGAAGGCTATGAGCAGAGAAGGCTAGGAGCAGAGAAGGCTATGAGCAGAGAAGGCTATGAGCAGAGAAGGCTAGGAGCAGAGAAGGCTAGGAGCAGAGAAGGCTATGAGCAGAGAAGGCTATGAGCAGAGAAGGCTATGAGCAGAGAAGGCTATGAGCAGAGAAGGCTATGAGCAGAGAAGGCTAGGAGCAGAAGGCTAGGAGCAGAGAAGGCTGAGCAGAGAAGGCTATGAGCAGAGAAGGCTGTTCTGAGCAGAGAAGGCTATGAGCAGAGAAATGAGCAGAGAAGGCTATTTGAGCAGAGAAGGCTAGGAGCAGAGAAGGTTATCGGATTGGAAAACCTGATGCACCGTGGGCGGTGGTAAAATCTAAATTGTTCTCACAATGTTTACTGGTCGTTGCACACCTGTGCTGAAATACCTCTAAAAACCGCCATTTGTGCTCCTACATGTATTTGTGCTCTTTCCTCAATGCCATCCTGGATTAAATAGGCTGAATGATCAATGGGTGAGTGAATTATCTTCGCTTTATGCCCGACAATTTGCAAACACTCCGATACCATCATGTCGATACCATCATGTCAATACCACCGGGAACTTGGTCTCTCTCTAAAATTACATTTGTACCACTCTGAAACGCAACTGGACCTACACTTGATGGCATACTTCCAAAATCTCAAACTATTGAATTTCTTTTTTTTCTGTGTCGAAATACTCCGTTTTATTGACAATAATGCTGGCTCCACCAAGTCCTCACGCATTGGGCAACTGAGATATTATGATTTTTTGTTGATCTCTGGTAATGTGTGACCAAACCCTGGGCCGGTAGATACCATGCATCTCTACCGACTCCCTGTGATTTTAAAGACAGAGCAGGTTTTGGCCTCTTTCATGTTCATGTCAGAAGTCTATTTCCAGAAATAGACATGATTTAGAATATGGGCCAAAATGACAAAATGCAGACGTAATGGTTTAATCAGAAACATTGCTAATGAAATCTGTGTTAAATAACTGGATTTCTATTGATGGGTACACGGTTCTTAGAACAGATCGGATGAGTCCTTTCTAAAAATGGAGAGGGGTTGCAATGTATGTGAAATCCGGGTTTAACGTGTCTGAAATTCTATCGATTTAAAGCCAAACAGTTTGAATTGCTTGCGGTTAAAGTGAACGTATATAAGACCTCCCACATCACTGTAGTCAGCTGCTACAGACCGCCATCGGCTGCTACAGACTGCTCTCGGCTGCTACAGACTGCTCTCGGCTGCTACAGACTGCTCTCGACTGCTACAAACGCCCTCGGCTGCTACAGACCGCCCTCGGCTGCTACAGACTGCTCTCGACTGCTACAAACGCCCTCGGCTGCTACAGACCGCCCTCGGCTGCTACAGACCGCTCTCGGCTGCTACAGACTGCCCTCGGCTGCTACAGACGCCCTCGGCTGCTACAGACCGCCCTCGGCTGCTACAAACTGCTCTCGACTGCTACAAACGCCCTCGGCTGCTACAGACCGCCCTCGGCTGCTACAGACCGCCCTCGGCTGCTACAGACCGCTCTCGGCTGCTACAGACCACTCTCGGCTGCTACAGACCGCTCTCGACTGCTACAAATGCCCTCGGCTGCTACAGACTGCCCTCGGCTGCTACAGACTGCCCTCGGCTGCTACAGACTGCCCTCGGCTGCTACAGACCGCCCTCGGCTGCTACAGACCGCCCTCGGCTGCTACAGACCGCCCTCGGCTGCTACAGACCGCCCTCGGCTGCTACAGACCGCCCTCGGCTGCTACAGACCGCCTTCGGCTGCTACAGACCGCCCTCGGCTGCTACAGACCGCTCTCAAATGCCCTGCTACAGACCGCTCTCGGCTGCTACAGACTGCCCTCGGCTGCTACAGACTGCCCTCGGCTGCTACAGACTGCCCTCGGCTGCTACAGACTGCCCTCGGCTGCTACAGACTGCCCTCGGCTGCTACAGACCGCCCTCGGCTGCTACAGACTGCCCTCGGCTGCTACAGACTGCCCTCGCTACAGACACCCTTTGGGGAGACGCGCTTACCTCTCTTTCTGATGTCCCACACAAGTTAAATGACTCTGAATTCATTAATTTGGGAGATTTGAACTGGGATATGCTTACATCTGTATCGGACTCTTTTAAAGAACTGTGTGACTCTCTGAATCTCACTCAATTAATGAATGCTCCTACCAGACTGAATCCCAGAGCACCTAACAAATCAACGCTATTGGACATTATTATTATTATTATTATTACACATATATATTCTGTAATGATGTCAGTGATCACTGTGCAATTGCTTGTGCGAGAAATACAAAAATGACCAAAGCCAATCCCTGTTATATTTTTAAAAGACATTTTAGACAGGTTTATGAGCAAGCGTTCTTACGTGATCTGTACCATAATATAGACACAGTAAGTCTGATTCCCCATGTTGACTGCCTGGGACTATTTTAACATGAAATGTGTGTCGATTTGTGATAAGCCCCTGTGAAGAAATGTTGAATCAATGGAGGGAACAATCCCTGGTTTTCAGATAACTTGGCAGAATTAATTAGAAAGAGAGAGATATATCTTGGGCTCAAGCTAGACAAACAAATGCTCCTGTTGACTGGGCCTCCTTCAGAGCGCTAAGAAACAAATGTACAGGATTGATGGGGAAGTCCAAATAGGAGTACTATTTAAATGCAGTCACAGAGAACCTAAACAAACCTACCAAGTTCTGGAAGCCAATCAAATCAGTGTCAGGTTCTAATGTCTCCTCTGGCCTTCTTGACCATTTAATGATGGATTCTAATGAAGTGAAGGATAAAGCCCATATTGTAGGAGTTTTTAACAAGCACTTAATATCTGCTTGTTCAGTTTCTAATAATGGTGGGAACCAGGCCTCTAATGTCAGCTCTGTTACAGTCAACTATGATATAGGCCCTCATGTGAACCATTTTAACTTTGAGCCTGTTTCTTATACTGAGGTCTATAAAGACCTAAAGGCTACAGACCCTAAAAAGTCTGCAGGTCCAGACAACCTGGATCCCCTTCCTCTAAAAGATAGCAGCTGGTATTATTACTGAACCTGTGGCTCATATTTTCAACTTGAGTCTCTTGACCAATTCCATACCCAGCATTTTGGAAATCAGCTTATGTCCTCCCATTACTAAAGGGTGTAGAACTATGGTTCTATCTCTAAACTCCCTATCCTGGCCAACGTCTGTGAATCCCTAGTGAACTCACGGTTAAAAAAATATATATTGAAAAGAACATACTGAGTGTGGTTCTGTCTGGCTTTAGATCGGGGCACAGCACCACTACTGCAGCTATAGTGGCATTAAAAGCAACATTGTGTTGGTCTGTTTGTGGATTTATCAAAGACCTTTGATTCATTTGACCATGAAGGTTCATGCTAGACTCAGAAACATTGATCTCAGTGAAGGGACAGTAAATTGGTTTAGGAACTGACAGAACACAATGTGTATATGCTGACAATCACAAGTCTAGTTTTTGTTTAAGATTAATAGAGATGTGCCACAGGGTTCTATTTTAGCTCCTGTGTTGTTCTCAATCTTAATTGTTATCTGGTTTCCGAGCTGGTCATTGCACTTCAGCCACGCTCAAGATTGGCTGGGCTAACCACCATCGCCTGTGCCATTAAACCCCGTGGCCAAGGCTTTCACTCTGTCAATCACCACACTCTTATTGGCAGACTCAACAGCCTTGGTTTCTCAAATGACTCTCGCCTGGTTCACCAACTACTTCTCTGATAGAGTTCAGTGTGTCAAATCGGAGGGTCTGCTGTCCGGAACTCTGGCAGTCTCATGGCTTCCAGTTCAATTCTCGGGCCGACTCTTTTCTCTGTATATATCAATGATGTCGCTCTTGCTGCTGGTGATTCTCTGATCCACCTCTACGCAGACGACACCATTCTGTATACATCTGGCCCTTCTTTGGACACTGTGTTAATTAACTAACCTCCAGATGAGCTTCAATGCCATACAACACTCCTTCCGTGGCCTCCAACTTAAAGGCAAGCACAACTAAATTCATGCTCTTCACCGATCGCTGGCCTGCCCGCCGTCCCATCATTAGTCTGGACAGTTCTGACTTAGAATATGTGGACAATTACAAATACCTAGGTGTCTGGTTAGACTGTAAACTCTCCTTCAGACTCACATTCAAAATTAAATCTAGAATCTGCTTCCTCTGGCCCAACAAAGCATCCTTCACTCATGCTGCCAAACATACCCTCATAAAACACACTATCCTACCGATCCTTGACAGCGATGTAATTTACAAAATAGCCTCCAACACTCTACTCAGCAAATTTGATGCAGTCTATCACAGTGCCATCCATTTTGTCACCAATGCCCCATATGCTACCCACCACTGCGACCTGTATGCTCTCATTGGCTGGCCCTCGTTTCATATTTGTCGCCAAACCCACTGGCTCCAGTTCATCTATAAGTCTTTGCTAGGTAAAGCCCCGCCTTATCTCAGCTCATTGGTCACCATAGCAGTACCCAAGTGGCTGCTCCAGCAGGTATATTTCACTGGTCAACCCCAAAGCCAATTCCTCCAATTTCCTTCCAGTTCTCTGCTGCCAATGACTGGAGCGAATTGCAAAAATCACTGAAGCTGGAGACTCATATCTCCATCACTAACTTTAAGCATCAGCTGTCAGAGCAGCTCACAGATCATTGCATCTGTAAATAGCCCATCCAACTACCTCATGTTATTGTTTTTCTCCTTTACACCCCAGTATCTCGACTTGCACATTCATCTTCTGCACATCTATCACTCCAGTGTTTAAATGATAAATTGTAATTACTTGCCACTACGGCCTATTTATTGCCTTACCTCCCTAATCTTACCTCATTTGCACACACTGTATATAGACTTTTCTATTGTGTAATTTACTGTACGGTTGTCTATTCCATGTGTAACTCTGTGTTGTTGTTTGTGTTGCACTGACAGCTTCATCACAAGGTCGCAGTTGTAAATGAGAACTTGTTCTCAACTAGCCTTTTGGTTAAATAAAGGTATTCTCAAATGGCCTACCTGGTTAAATAAAGGTATTCTCAATTTTGGCCTACCTGGTTAAATAAAGGTGTTCTCAACTGGCCTACCTGGTTAAATAAAGGTGTTCTCAACTGGTCTACCTGGTTAAATAAAGGTGTTCTCAACTGGTCTACCTGGTTAAATAAAGGTGTTCTCAACTGGTCTACCTGGTTAAATAAAGGTATTCTCAACTGGCCTACCTGGTTAAATAAAGATGTTCTCAACTGGTCTACCTGGTTAAATAAAGGTGTTCTCAACTGGTCTACCTGGTTAAATAAAGGTGTTCTCAACTGGTCTACCTGGTTAAATAAAGGTGTTCTCAACTGGTCTACCTGGTTAAATAAAGGTATTCTCAACTGGCCTACCTGGTTAAATAAAGATGTTCTCAACTGGTCTACCTGGTTAAATAAAGGTGTTCTCAACTGATCTACCTGGTTAAATAAAGGTGTTCTCAACTGGTCTACCTGGTTAAATAAAGGTGTTCTCAACTGGTCTACCTGGTTAAATAAAGGTGTTCTCAACTGGTCTACCTGGTTAAATAAAGGTGTTCTCAACTGGTCTACCTGGTTAAATAAAGGTGAATCAAAATAAATAAATAATAATAAATAATAATGATTTGGGGGAATGGGATGCAACCAGCGAAGTTCCATCTACATGCAGATGATACATTTCTATAGTAATGTGCTCCTTCTCTGGTTCAGGCTGTTGAAGAGCTGCACACTGATTTTCAGTCCCTGCAGGCCTCCCTTTATGGTCTCAAACCAGCGAAGTTCCATCTATATGCAGATGATACATTTCTATAGTAATGTGCTCCTTCTCTGGTTCAGGCTGTTGAAGAGCTGCACACTGCTTTTCAGTCCCTGCAGGCCTCCTTTATGGTCTCAAACCAGCGAAGTTCCATCTATATGCAGATGATACATTTCTATAGTAATGTGCTCCTTCTCTGGTTCAGGCTGTTGAAGAGCTGCACACTGCTTTTCAGTCCCTGCAGGCCTCCCTTTATGGTCTCAAGCTGGTCTTGAATGTACAACAAACTACATTCATGACCTTTACCAGAGCCTGAACTCTGCCAGAGAACATTAGCATTGTCACATCTGGTGGCTTATCCATTGAAAAAGTGTCATCCTACAAATACCTAGGTATACCTAGAAAAAGTTGTCCTTTAAAGGTCATGTGGATAATCTTGTGACAAAGCTTAAATTGAAATTGGGTTTTTATTTTCGTAATAAGGCTTGCTTCCCGCTTATGGCTAGAAAGAAGCTTGTTCAGGCCACTTTTCTCTCTGTAATTAATTCTGGTGACTTGCTCTTTATCATGCTGCCTCCTCCGTCTTACAGAGACTGGACTCTGTTTATCATGCAGCCTCCTCTGTCTAACAGAGACTGGACTCTGTTTATCATGCAGCCTCCTCTGTCTAACAGAGACTGATCTCTGTTTATCATGTAGCCTCCTCTGTCTAACAGAGACTGGACTCTGTTTATCATGCAGCCTCCTCTGTCTTACAGAGACTGGACTCTGTTTATCATGTAGCCTCCTCCTCTGTCTAACAGAGACAGGACTCTGTTTATCATGCAGCCTCCTCTGTCTAACAGAGACTGGACACTGTTTATCATGCAGTCTCCTCTGTCTAACAGAGACTGGACTCTGTTTATCATGCAGCCTCCTCTGTCTTACAGAGACTGGACTCTGTTTATCATGCAGCCTCCTCTGTCTAACAGAGACTGGACTCTGTTTATCATGCAGCCTCCTCTGTCTAACAGAGACTGGACTCTGTTTATCATGCAGCCTCCTCTGTCTTACAGAGACTGGACTCTGTTTATCATACAGCCTCCTCTGTTTATCATGCAGCCTCCTCTGTTTATCATGCTGCCTCCTCTGTCTAACAGAGACTGGACTCTGTTTATCATGCAGCCTCCTCTGTCTTACAGAGACTGGACTCTGTTTATCATACAGCCTCCTCTGTTTACCATGCAGCCTCCTCTGTCTGACAGAGACTGGACTCTGTTTATCATGCAGCCTCCTCTGTCTAACAGAGACTGGACTCTGTTTATCATGCAGCCTCCTCTGTTTACCATGCAGCCTCCTCTGTCTGACAGAGACTGGACTCTGTTTATCATGCAGCCTCCTCTGTCTAACAGAGACTGGACTCTGTTTATCATGCAGCCTCCTCTGTCTGACAGAGACGGGACTGTGTTTATCATGCAGCCTCCTCTGTCTAACAGAGACTGGACTCTGTTTATCATGCAGCCTCCTCTGGCTAACAGAGACTGGAGTCTGTTTATCATGCTGCCTCTCTGTCTTACAGAGACTGGACTCTGTTTATCATACAGCCTCCTCTGTCTAACAGAGACTGGACTCTGTTTATCATGCAGCCTCCTCTGTCTAACAGAGTCTGGACTCTGTTTATCATGCAGCCTCCTCTGTCTGACAGAGACTGGACTCTGTTTATCATGCAGCCTCCTCTGTCTAACAGAGACTCTGTTTATCATGCAGCCTCCTCTGTCTAACAGAGACTGGACTCTGTTTATCATGCAGCCTCCTCTGTCTTACAGAGACTGGACTCTGTTTATCATGCAGCCTCCTCTGTCTAACAGAGACTGGCTCTGTTTATCATGCAGCCTCCTCTGTCTAACAGAGACTGATCTCTGTTTATCATGTAGCCTCCTCTGTCTAACAGAGACTGGACTCTGTTTATCATGCAGCCTCCTCTGTCTTACAGAGACTGGACTCTGTTTATCATGTAGCCTCCTCCTCTGTCTAACAGAGACAGGACTCTGTTTATCATGCAGCCTCCTCTGTCTAACAGAGACTGGACACTGTTTATCATGCAGTCTCCTCTGTCTAACAGAGACTGGACTCTGTTTATCATGCAGCCTCCTCTGTTTATCATGCTGCCTCCTCTGTCTAACAGAGACTGGACTCTGTTTATCATGCAGCCTCCTCTGTCTTACAGAGACTGGACTCTGTTTATCATACAGCCTCCTCTGTTTACCATGCAGCCTCCTCTGTCTGACAGAGACTGGACTCTGTTTATCATGCAGCCTCCTCTGTCTAACAGAGACTGGACTCTGTTTATCATGCAGCCTCCTCTGTTTACCATGCAGCCTCCTCTGTCTGACAGAGACTGGACTCTGTTTATCATGCAGCCTCCTCTGTCTAACAGAGACTGGACTCTGTTTATCATGCAGCCTCCTCTGTTTACCATGCAGCCTCCTCTGTCTGACAGAGACTGGACTCTGTTTATCATGCAGCCTCCTCTGTCTAACAGAGACTGGACTCTGTTTATCATGCAGCCTCCTCTGTCTGACAGAGACTGGACTCTGTTTATCATGCAGCCTCCTCTGTCTAACAGAGACTGGACTCTGTTTATCATGCAGCCTCCTCTGTTTACCATGCAGCCTCCTCTGTCTGACAAAGACTGGACTCTGTTTATCATGCAGCCTCCTCTGTCTAACAGAGACTGGACTCTGTTTATCATGCAGCCTCCTCTGTCTAACAGAGACTGGACTCTGTTTATCATGCAGCCTCCTCTGTCTTACAGAGACTGGACTCTGTTTATCATGCAGCCTCCTCTGTCTGACAGAGACTCTGTTTATCATGCAGCCTCCTCTGTCTAACAGAGACTGGACTCTGTTTATCATGCAGCCTCCTCTGGCTAACAGAGACTGGACTCTGTTTATCATGCTGCCTCCTCTGTCTTACAGAGACTGGACTCTGTTTATCATACAGCCTCCTCTGTCTAACAGAGACTGGACTCTGTTTATCATGCAGCCTCCTCTGTTTATCATGCAGCCTCCTCTGTTTATCATGCAGCCTCCTCTGTCTAACAGAGACTGGACTCTGTTTATCATGCAGCCTCCTCTGTCTAACAGAGACTGGACTCTGTTTATCATGCAGCCTCCTCTGTCTACCTGAGACTGGACTCTGTTTATCATGCAGCCTCCTCTGTCTGACAGAGACTGGACTCTGTTTATCATACAACCTCCTCTGTCTTACAGAGACTGGACTCTGTTTATCATACAGCCTCCTCTGTCTAACAGAGACTGGACTCTGTTTATCATGCAGTCTCCTCTGTCTAACAGAGACTGGACTCTGTTTATCATACAGCCTCCTCTGTCTGACAGAGACTGGACTCTGTTTATCATACAGCCTCCTCTGTCTAACAGAGACTGGACTCTGTTTATCATACAGCCTCCTCTGTCTGACAGAGACTGGACTCTGTTTATCATACAACCTCCTCTGTCTAACAGAGACTGGACTCTGTTTATCATGCAGCCTCCTCTGTCTAACAGAGACTGGACTCTGTTTATAATACAGCCTCCTCTGTCTAACAGAGACTGGACTCTGTTTATCATACAACCTACTCTGTCTGACAGAGACTGGACTGTGTTTATCATGCAGCCTCCTCTGTCTTACAGAGACTGGACTCTGTTTATCATGCAGCCTCCTCTGTCTAACAGAGACTGGACTCTGTTTATCATGCAGCCTCCTCTGTCTAACAGAGACTGGACTCTGTTTATCATGCAGCCTCCTCTGTCTTACAGAGACTGGACTCTGTTTATCATGCAGCCTCCTCTGTCTAACAGAGACTGGACTCTGTTTATCATGCAGCCTCTCTGTCTAACAGAGACTGGACTCTGTTTATCATACAACCTACTCTGTCTGACAGAGACTGGACTCTGTTTATCATGCAGCCTCCTCTGTCTTACAGAGACTGGACTCTGTTTATCATGCAGCCTCCTCTGTCTTACAGAGACTGGACTCTGTTTATCATGCAGCCTCCTCTGTCTAACAGAGACTGGACTCTGTTTATCATGCAGCCTCCTCTGTCTAACAGAGACTGGACTCTGTTTATCATGCAGCCTCCTCTGTCTAACAGAGACTGGACTCTGTTTATCATGCAGCCTCCTCTGTCTGACAGAGACTGGACTCTGTTTATCATGCAGCCTCCTCTGTCTAACAGAGACTGGACTCTGTTTATCATGCAGCCTCCTCTGTCTAACAGAGACTGGACTCTGTTTATCATGCAGCCTCCTCTGTCTAACAGAGACTGGACTCTGTTTATTATACAACCTCCTCTGTCTTACAGAGACTGGACTCTGTTTATCATGCAGCCTCCTCTGTCTTACAGAGACTGGACTCTGTTTATCATACAGCCTCCTCTGTCTAACAGAGACTGGACTCTGTTTATCATGCAGCCTCCTCTGTCTAACAGAGACTGGACTCTGTTTATCATGCAGCCTCCTCTGTCTAACAGAGACTGGACTCTGTTTATAATACAGCCTCTCTCGTCTAACAGAGACTGGACTCTGTTTATAATACAGCCTCCTCTGTCTAACAGAGACTGGACTCTGTTTATCATGCAGCCTCCTCTGTCTAACAGAGACTGGACTCTGTTTATAATACAGCCTCCTCTGTCTAACAGAGACTGGACTCTGTTTATCATGCAGCCTCCTCTGTCTTACAGAGACTGGACTCTGTTTATCATGCAGCCTCCTCTGTCTTACAGAGACTGGACTCTGTTTATCATGCAGCCTCCTCTGTCTAACAGAGACTGGACTCTGTTTATAATACAGCCTCCTCTGTCTAACAGAGACTGGACTCTGTTTATCATGCAGCCTCCTCTGTCTTACAGAGACTGGACTCTGTTTATCATGCAGCCTCCTCTGTCTAACAGAGACTGGACTCTGTTTATAATACAGCCTCCTCTGTCTAACAGAGACTGGACTCTGTTTATCATGCAGCCTCCTCTGTCTAACAGAGACTGGACTCTGTTTATAATACAGCCTCCTCTGTCTAACAGAGACTGGACTCTGTTTATAATACAGCCTCCTCTGTCTAACAGAGACTGGACTCTGTTTATCATGCAGTCTCCTCTGTCTGACAGAGACTGGACTCTGTTTATCATACAGCCTCCTCTGTCTGACAGAGACTGGACTCTGTTTATCATGCAGCCTCCTCTGTCTAACAGAGACTGGACTCTGTTTATCATGCAGCCTCCTCTGTCTAACAGAGACTGGACTCTGTTTATCATGCAGCCTCCTCTGTCTAACAGAGACTGGACTCTGTTTATCATACAGCATCCTTTGTCTAACAGAGACTGGACTCTGTTTATCATACAGCCTCCTCTGTTTATCATGCAGCCTCCTCTGTCTAACAGAGACTGGACTCTGTTTATCATGCAGCCTCCTCTGTCTGACAGAGACTGGACTCTGTTTGTCATGCAGCCTCCTCTGTCTGACAGAGACTGGACTCTGTTTATCATGCAGCCTCCTCTGTCTGACAGAGACTGGACTCTGTTTATCATGCAGCCTCCTCTGTTTATCATGCAGCCTCCTCTGTCTTACAGAGACTGGACTCTGTTTATCATGCAGCCTCCTCTGTCTAACAGAGACTGGACTCTGTTTATCATGCAGCCTCCTCTGTCTAACAGAGACTCTGTTTATCATGCAGCCTCCTCTGTCTAACAGAGACTCTGTTTATCATGCAGCCTCCTCTGTCTAACAGAGACTGGACTCTGTTTATCATGCAGCCTCCTCTGTTTATCATGCAGCCTCCTCTGTCTTACAGAGACTGGACTCTGTTTATCATGCAGCCTCCTCTGTCTAACAGAGACTGGACTCTGTTTATCATGTAGCCTCCTCTGTCTAACAGAGACTCTGTTTATCATGCAGCCTCCTCTGTCTAACAGAGACTCTGTTTATCATGCAGCCTCCTCTGTCTAACAGAGACTGGACTCTGTTTATCATGCAGCCTCCTCTGTCTTACAGAGACTGGACTCTGTTTATCATGCAGCCTCCTCTGTCTAACAGAGACTGGACTCTGTTTATCATGTAGCCTCCTCTGTCTAACAGAGACTCTGTTTATCATGCAGCCTCCTCTGTCTAACAGAGACTCTGTTTATCATGCAGCCTCCTCTGTCTAACAGAGACTGGACTCTGTTTATCATGCAGCCTCCTCTGTCTAACAGAGACTGGACTCTGTTTATCATGCAGCCTCCTCTGTCTAACAGAGACTCTGTTTATCATGCAGCCTCCTCTGTCTTACAGAGACTCTGTTTATCATGCAGCCTCCTCTGTCTTACAGAGACTCTGTTTATCATGCAGCCTCCTCTGTCTTACAGAGACTGGACTCTGTTTATCATGCAGCCTCCTCTGTCTAACAGAGACTGGACTCTGTTTATCATGCAGCCTCCACTGTCTAACAGAGACTGGACTCTGTTTATCATGCAGCCTCCTCTGTCTAACAGAGACTGGACTCTGTTTATCATGCAGCCTCCTCTGTCTAACAGAGACTGGACTCTGTTTATCATGCAGCCTCCTCTGTCTGACAGAGACTGGACTCTGTTTATCATGCAGCCTCCTCTGTCTAACAGAGACTGGACTCTGTTTATCATGCAGCCTCCTCTGTCTGACAGAGACTGGACTCTGTTTATCATGCAGCCTCCTCTGTCTAACAGAGACTCTGTTTATCATGCAGCCTCCTCTGTCTGACAGAGACTGGACTCTGTTTATCATGCAGTCTCCTCTGTCTAACAGAGACTGGACTCTGTTTATCATGCAGCCTCCTCTGTTTATCATGCAGTCTCCTCTGTCTAACAGAGACTGGACTCTGTTTATCATGCAGCCTCCTCTGTTTATCATGCAGTCTCCTCTGTCTAACAGAGACTGGACTCTGTTTATCATGCAGCCTCCTCTGTTTATCATGCAGTCTCCTCTGTCTAACAGAGACTGGACTCTGTTTATCATGCAGCCTCCTCTGTTTATCATGCAGCCTCCTCTGTCTAACTCAGGTAAACTCCCTCTTTACCTCTGTAGTCTGGTCTCCTTCACCACCAGCAGGTAAACTCCCTCTTTACCTCTGTTGTCTGGTCTCCTTCACCACCAGCAGGTAAACTCCCTCTTTACTTCTGTAGTCTGGTCTCCTTCACCACCAGCAGGTAAACTCCCTCTTTACCTCTGTAGTCTGGTCTCCTTCACCACCAGCAGGTAAACTCCCTCTTTACCTCTGTAGTCTGGTCTCCTTCACCACCAGCAGTTACCAGACCCGGTCTGCTGGGTGGTTGCTATGTTACCATACCCGGTCTGCTAGGTGGTTGCTATGTTACCATACCCGGTCTGCTAGGTGGTTGCTATGTTACCATACCCGGTCTGCTAGGTGGTTGCAATGTTACCATACCCAGTCTGCTAGGTGGTTGCTATGTTACCATACCCAGTCTGCTCGGTGGTTGCTATGTTACCATACCCAGTCTGCTAGGTGGTTGCTATGTTACCATACTCGATCTGCTAGGTGGTTGCTATGTTACCATACCCGGTCTGCTAGGTGGTTGCTATGTTACCATACCCGGTCTGCTAGGTGGTTGCAATGTTACCATACCCAGTCTGCTAGGTGGTTGATATGTTACCATACCCGGTCTGCTAGGTGGTTGCAATGTTACCATACCCGGTCTGCTAGGTGGTTGCTATGTTACCATACCCAGTCTGCTAGGTGGTTGCTATGTTACCATACCCGGTATGCTAGGTGGTTGCTATGTTACCATACCCGGTCTGCTAGGTGGTTGCTATGTTACCATACCCAGCTTGCTAGGTGGTTGCTATGTTACCATACCCGGTCTGCTAGGTGGTTGCTATGTTAACATACCCAGTCTGCTAGGTGGTTGATATGTTACCATACCCAGTCTGCTAGGTGGTTGATATGTTACCATACCCGGTCTGCTAGGTGGTTGCAATGTTACCATACCCAGTCTGCTTGGTGGTTGATATGTTACCATACCCGGTCTGCTAGGTGGTTGCTATGTTACCATACCCAGTCTGTTAGGTGGTTGATATGTTACCATACCCGGTCTGCTAGGTGGTTGATATGTTACCATACCCGGTCTGCTAGGTGGTTGCTATGTTACCATACCCGGTCTGCTAGGTGGTTGATATGTTACCATACCCAGTCTGCTAGGTGGTTGCTATGTTACCATACCCAGTCTGCTAGGTGGTTGATATGTTACCATACCCGGTCTGCTAGGTGGTTGCTATGTTACCATACCGGTCTGCTAGGTGGTTGCTATGTTACCATACCCAGTCTGCTAGGTGGTTGATATGTTACCATACCCGGTCTGCTTGGTGGTTGATATGTTACCATACCCGGTCTGCTTGGTGGTTGATATGTTACCATACCCGGTCTGCTGGGTGGTTGATCTGTTACCATTCCAGTCTGCTAGGTGGTTAATATGTTACCATACCCGGTCTGCTAGGTGGTTGCTATGTTACCATACCCGGTCTGCAAGGTGGTTGATATGTTACCATACCCAGTCTGCTAGGTGGTTGCTATGTTACCATACCCAGTCTGCTAGGTGGTTGCAATGTTACCATACCCGGTATGCTAGGTGGTTGCTATGTTACCATACCCAGTCTGCTAGGTGGTTGATATGTTACCATACCCGGTCCGCTAGGTGGTTGCTATGTTACCATACCCGGTCCGCTAGGTGGTTGCTATGTTACCATACCCAGTCTGCTAGGTGGTTGATATGTAACCATACCCAGTCTGCTAGGTGGTTGATATGTTACCATACCCAGTCTGCTAGGTGGTTGATATGTAACCATACCCGGTCCGCTAGGTGGTTGCTATGTTACCATACCCGGTCCGCTAGGTGGTTGCTATGTTACCATACCCAGTCTGCTAGGTGGTTGCTATGTTACCATACCCAGTCTGCTAGGTGGCTGCTATGTTACCATACCCAGTCTGCTAGGTGGTTGCTATGTTACCATACCCAGTCTGCTAGGTGGTTGCTATGTTACCATACCCGGTCTGCTAGGTGGTTGCAATGTTACCATACCCAGTCTGCTAGGTGGTTGATATGTTACCATGCCGGTATGCTAGGTGGTTGCTATGTTACCATACCCGGTCTGCTAGGTGGTTGCTTTTATGTTACCATACCCGGTCTGCTAGGTGGTTGCTATGTTACCATACCGGTCTGCTAGGTGGTTGCTATGTTACCATACCCGGTCTGCTAGGTGGTTGCTATGTTACCATACCCAGTCTGCTAGGTGGTTGCTATGTTACCATACCCGGTATGCTAGGTGGTTGCTATGTTACCATACCCAGTCTGCTAGGTGGTTGATATGTTACCATACCCGGTATGCTAGGTGGTTGCTATGTTACCATACCGGTCTGCTAGGTGGTTGCTATGTTACCATACCCAGTCTGCTAGGTGGTTGCTATGTTACCATACCCAGTCTGCTAGGTGGTTGCTATGTTACCATACCCAGTCTGCTAGGTGGTTGATATGTTACCATACCCGGTATGCTAGGTGGTTGCTATGTTATCATACCCGGTCTGCTAGGTGGTTGCTATGTTACCATACCGGTCTGCTAGGTGGTTGCTATGTTACCATACCCGGTCTGCTAGGTGGTTGCTATGTTACCATACCAGGTCTGCTAGGTGGTTGCTATGTTACCATACCCAGTCTGCTAGGTGGTTGATATGTTACCATACCCAGTCTGCTAGGTGGTTGCTATGTTACCATACCGGTATGCTAGGTGGTTGCTATGTTACCATACCCAGTCTGCTAGGTGGTTGATATGTTACCATACCCGATCTGCTAGGTGGTTGCTATGTTACCATACCCGGTCTGCTAGGTGGTTGCTATGTTACCATACCCGGTCTGCTAGGTGGTTGCAATGTTACCATACCCAGTCTGCTAGGTGGTTGATATGTTACCATACCGGTCTGCTAGGTGGTTGCTATGTTACCATACCCGGTCTGCTAGGTGGTTGCAATGTTACCATACCCAGTCTGCTAGGTGGTTGCTATGTTACCATACCCGGTCTGCTAGGTGGTTGCAATGTTACCATACCCGGTCTGCTAGGTGGTTGCAATGTTACCATACCCGGTCTGCTAGGTGGTTGCAATGTTACCATACCCGGTCTGCTAGGTGGTTGCTATGTTACCATACCGGTCTGCTAGGTGGTTGCAATGTTACCATACCCGGTCTGCTAGGTGGTTGCTATGTTACCATACCCGGTCTGCTAGGTGGTTGATATGTTACCATACCCAGTCTGCTAGGTGGTTGCTATGTTACCATACCCGGTATGCTAGGTGGTTGCTATGTTACCATACCCGGTCTGCTAGGTGGTTGCTATGTTACCATACCCGGTCTGCTAGGTGGTTGCTATGTTACCATACCCGGTCTGCTAGGTGGTTGCTATGTTACCATACCCAGTCTGCTAGGTGGTTGATATGTTACCATACCCGGTCTGCTTGGTGGTTGCTATGTTACCATACCCGGTATGGTATGTAGGTGGTTGCTATGTTACCATACCCAGTCTGCTAGGTGGTTGATATGTTACCATACCCGGTATGCTAGGTGGTTGCTATGTTACCATACCCGGTCTGCTAGGTGGTTGCTATGTTACCATACCCAGTCTGCTAGGTGGTTGCTATGTTACCATACCCAGTCTGCTAGGTGGTTGATATGTTACCATACCCAGTCTGCTAGGTGGTTGATATGTTACCATACCCGGTCTGCTAGGTGGTTGCTATGTTACCATACCCAGTCTGCTAGGTGGTTGATATGTTACCATACCCGGTCTGCTAGGTGGTTGATATGTTACCATACCCGGTATGCTAGGTGGTTGCTATGTTACCATACCCAGTCTGCTAGGTGGTTGATATGTTACCATACCCAGTCTGCTAGGTGGTTGCTATGTTACCATACCCAGTCTGCTAGGTGGTTGATATGTTACCATACCCAGTCTGCTAGGTGGTTGCAATGTTACCATACCCAGTCTGCTAGGTGGTTGCTATGTTACCATACCCAGTCTGCTTGGTGGTTGCTATGTTACCATACCCGGTCTGCTAGGTGGTTGATATGTTACCATACCCAGTCTGCTAGGTGGTTGCTATGTTACCATACCCAGTCTGCTAGGTGGTTGCTATGTTACCATACCCAGTCTGCTAGGTGGTTGCTATGTTACCATACCCAGTCTGCTAGGTGGTTGATATGTTACCATACCCGGTATGCTAGGTGGTTGCTATGTTACCATACCCAGTCTGCTAGGTGGTTGATATGTTACCATACCCGGTATGCTAGGTGGTTGCTATGTTACCATACCGGTCTGCTAGGTGGTTGATATGTAACCATACCCAGTCTGCTAGGTGGTTGCTATGTTACCATACCCAGTCTGCTAGGTGGTTGCTATGTTACTATACCCAGTCTGCTAGGTGGTTGCTATGTTACCATACCCAGTCTGCTAGGTGGTTGCTACTTAAAGTCCCCAGGACATTCACAGTATTAGGCGACTGCCTTCTCTTCCTGTGCACCAGAGGCATTGTATAATCTACAATCCATGCTTAATCTAGATGTGTTAGTGCCACTGAATGAATGTAAAATATTGCTGGGAGACTCTGTGACAGAGGAGTGTAAATGCTTGTTTTAGTCTGGTTCATGCTGTTGTCTTGTCGTATGTTTTAATTCTGTAATGTATTGATTGTTGCTGCCTTCTTGGCCAGGTCTTCATTGAAAAAGAGACTCTGGGTCTCAATTGGCTTTTCCTGGTAAAATAAAGGTTAAATAAATACAAATTGTTGATGATAAGTGACATGGATTTAGTTAGGGTTTTACCAGAAGTGGCCAATAATCCCAGCTTTCTTTGTCTGTCGATGACCAGGAGCTTTGGGGTAAGTGTTTATGACTGCAAACCTGCAATATGTGGCTGTCTTGATTGCATGAACCATGCCAAACAATAGTGTTGATTTTCATCAGCAACAAAGTATTCATCTGTATTAGAAGTGATTGACTTTTAGGAGGGTGTGTGAGTTCTTTGTCCAACCTACAGAAGAGTCCATTGAATCCAGCTTGCTTAGTCTGTTAATGACAGTTGATGACCAGGATCTTTACGGTAAGTGTTTATTTCTGTTAATGACAGTTGATGACCAGGATCTTTAAGGTAAGTGTTTACTTCTGTTAATGACAGTTGATGACCAGGATCTTTAAGGTCAGTGTTTACTTCTGTTAATGACAGTTGATGACCAGGATCTTTACGGTAAGTGTTTATTTCTGTTAATGACAGTTGATGACCAGGATCTTTAAGGTAAGTGTTTACTTCTGTTAATGACAGTTGATGACCAGGATCTTTAAGGTCAGTGTTTACTTCTGTTAATGACAGTTGATGACCAGGATCTTTAAGGTAAGTGTTTACTTCTGTTAATGACAGTTGATGACCAGGATCTTTAAGGTCAGTGTTTACTTCTGTTAATGACAGTTGATGACCAGGAGCTTTAAGGTCAGTGTTTACTTCTGTTAATGACAGTTGATGACCAGAAGTTTTTTTTTAAATTTATCTAGGCAAGTCAGTTAAGGACAAATTCTTATTTTCAATGACGGCCTGGGAACAGTGGGTTAACTGCCTGTTCAGGGGCAGAACGACAGATTTGTACCTTGTCAGCTTGGGGGTTTGAACTTGCAACCTTCCGATTGCTAGTCCAACGCTCTAACCACTAGGCTATGCTGCCGCCCCAGCTAAGGTAACTGAGCTAAACGACTACCGCCCCGTAGCACTCACTTCCGTCATCATGAAGTGCTTTGAGAGACTAGTCAAGGACCATATCACCTCCACCCTACCTGACACCCTAGACCCACTCCAATTTGCTTACCGCCCAAATAGGTCCACAGACGATGCAATCTCAACCACACTGCACACTGCCCTAACCGATCTGGACAAGAGGAATACCTATGTGAGAATGCTGTTCATCGACTACAGCTTGGCATTTAACACCATAGTACCCTCCAAGCTCGTCATCAAGCTCGAGACCCTGGGTCTCGACCCCGCCCTGTGCAACTGGGTGCTGGACTTCCTGACGGGCCGTGCCCAGGTGGTGAGGGTAGGCAACAACATCTCCACCCCGCTGATCCTCAACACTGGGGCCCCACAAGGGTGCGTTCTGAGCCCTCTCCTGTACTCCCTGTTCACCCACGACTGCGTGGCCACACACGCCTCCAACTCAATCACCAAGTTTGCGGACGTCACAACAGTGGTAGGCTTGATTACCAACAACGACGAGACGGCCTACAGGGAGGAGGTGAGGGCCCTCGGAGTGTGGTGTCAGGAAAATAACCTCACACTCAACGTCAACAAAACTAAGGAGATGATTGTGGACTTCAGGAAACAGCAGAGGGAACACCCCCCTATCCGCATCGATGGAACAGTAGTGTAGATGGTAGTAAGTTTTAAGTTCCTCGGCATACACATCACAGACAAACTAAATTGGTCCACTCACACAGACAGCATCGTGAAGAAGGCGCAGCAGCGCCTCTTCAACCTCAGGAGGCTGAAGAAATTCGGCTTGTCACCAAAAGCACTCACAAACTTCTACAGATGCACAATCAAGAGCATCCTGGCGGGCTGTATCACCGCCTGGTACGGCAACTGCTCCGCCCACAACCGTAAGGCTCTCCAGAGGGTAGTGAGGTCTGCACAACGCATCACCGGGGGCAAACTACCTGCCCTCCAGGACACCTACACCACCCGATGTTACAGGGAGGCCATAAAGATCATCAAGAACAACACCCACCCGAGCCACTGCCTGTTCACCCCGCTATCATCCAGAAGGCGAGGTCAGTACAGGTGCATCAAAGCTGGGACCGAGAGACTGAAAAACAGCTTCTATCTCAAGGCCATCAGACTGTTAAACAGCAACCTCTAACATTGAGTGTGCTGCTGCCAACACACTGACTCAACTCCAGCCACTTTAATAATGGGAATTAATGGGAAATGATGTAAAATATATCACTAGCCACTTTAAACAATGCTACCTAATATAATGTTTACAAACCCTACATTATTCATCTCATATGTATACGTATATACTGTACTCTATATCATCTACTGCATCCTTATGTAATACATGTATCACTAGCCACTGTAACTATGCCACTTTGTTTACATACTCATCTCATATGTGTATACTGTACTCGATACCATCTACTGTATCTTGCCTATGCTGCTCTGTACCATCACTCATTCATATCTTTATGTACATATTCTTTATCCCCTTACACTGTGTATAAGAAATTAGTTTTGGAATTGTTAGTTAGATTACTTGTTGGTTATTACTGCATTGTTGGAACTCGAAACACAAGCATTTCGCTACACTCGCATTAACATCTGCTAACCATGTGTATGTGACAAATAAAATTTGATTTGATTTGATTACGTTGTTGACAACAGCACGGTTGTGAACATAGAACCTGCATGGATCAGATGAATCCCGAACCAGAACAGTGAGTAATGTCTGCGTACCAAATGACACCTTGACATTCACCATATAGTGCACTAAATATTTACAGGGACCCACAGGTATACAGGGACCCATATATATACATATACACATATAGGAGGGAACCAAGAATACACAGAACACATTATTCCTTGTATTTTGCCATTGACTCTGATGTGAGTTGTGCGCAGCACATCTGTTAACAGGGCAATTTTAACAATGTCAATCACCTTGTTTTGCATATGGGATAATAACAGTCTGCTGCACCAACCACAGGAAGGTGGTGGCACCCTGATTGGGGAGTAAAGAGCCGTTGTAATGACTGATTGTGAAACAGCCACCACTAACACAGAGAGGAGGCTGCCTCCCTACAGGCTAGATATCATTGGCCACTTTAATAAATGGATCACTGGTCACTTTAATAATGCCACTTTTAAGAATGTTTAGATATCTTGCATTACTCATCTCATATATATATATATATATATATATACATATATATATATACATATATATACACTGCATCCTTCACTATCTATTGCATCTTAACCTCTCTGTCACTCCTCATCCATATATATTTTATATATTTCATCTCATCCCATCCCATCCCATCCCTTTACTAGATTGTCTGTATTAGGTTTTGTTGTGGAATGTGTTAGATATTAGGTTTTGTTGTGGAATGTGTTAGATATTAGGTTTTGTTGTGGAATGTGTTAGGATATTAGGTTTTGTTGTGGAATGTGTTAGACATTAGGTTTTGTTGTGGAACTGTTAGATATTAGGTTTTGTTGTGGAATGTGTTAGGATCATCTGCTTTTGTTGTGAATGTGACCATTAACATTTGTTGTGGAATGTGTTAGGATATTAGGTTTTGTTGTGGAATGTGTTGACCATTATCTGTTCAGATATTACTGCACTCTCAGATTTAGAAGCACAAGCATTTCACTACACTGACCATTAACATCTGCTAACCATGTGTATGTGACCATTAACATCTGCTAACCATGTGTATGTGACCATTAACATCTGCTAACCATGTGTATGTGACCATTAACATCTGCTAACCATGTGTATGTGACCATTAACATCTGCTAACCATGTGTATGTGACCAAATCAAATCAAATCAAATTTATTTCTATAGCCCTTCGTACATCAGCTGATATCTCAAAGTGCTGTACAGAAACCCAGCCTAAAACCCCAAACACCAAGCAATGCAGGTGTAGAAGCACGGTGGTTAGGAAAAACTCCCTAGAAAGGCCAAAACCTAGGAAGAAACCTAGAGAGGAACCAGGCTATGTGGGGTGGCCAGTCCTCTTCTGGCTGTGACCATTAACATCTGCTAACCATGTGTATGTGACCATTAGCATCTGCTAACCATGTGTATGTGACCATTAACATCTGCAAACCATGTGTATGTGACCATTAACATCTGCTAACCATGTGTATGTGACCATTAACATCTGCTAACCATGTGTATGTGACCATTAACATCTGCTAACCATGTGTATGTGACCATTAACATCTGCTAACCATGTGTATGTGACCATTAACATCTGCTAACCATGTGCATGTGACCATTAACATCTGCTAACCATGTGTATGTGACCAATAACATCTGCTAACCATGTGCATGTGACCATTAACATCTGCTAACCATGTGTATGTGACCATTAACATCTGCTAACCATGTGTGTAAGTGACCATTAACATCTGATAACCATGTGTATGTGACCATTAACATCTGCTAACCGTGTGTATGTGACCATTAACATCTGCTAACCATGTGTATGTGACCATTAACATATGCTAACCATGTGTATGTGACCAATAACATCTGCTAACCGTGTGCATGTGACCATTAACATCTGCTAACCATGTGTATGTGACCATTAACATCTGCTAACTGTGTGTATGACCATTAACATCTGCTAACCATGTGCATGTGACCATTGACATCTGCTAGCCATGTGTATGTGACCAATAACATCTGCTAACCATGTGCATGTGACCATTAACATCTGCTAACCATGTGTATGTGACCATTAACATCTGATAACCATGTGTATGTGACCATTAACATCTGCTAACCATGTGCATGTGACCATTAACATCTGCTAACCATGTGTATGTGACCATTAACATCTGCTAACTGTGTGTGTGACCATTAACATCTGCTAATCGTGTGTATGTGACCATTAACATCTGCTAACTGTGTTTATGTGACCATTAACATCTGCTAACCATGTGTATGTGACCAATAACATCTGCTAACCATGTGCATGTGACCATTAACATCTGCTAACCATGTGTATGTGACCATTAACATCTGCTAACTGTGTGTGTGACCATTAACATCTGCTAATCGTGTGTATGTGACCATTAACATCTGCTAACTGTGTTTATGTGACCATTAACATCTGCTAACCATGTGTATGTGACCAATAACATCTGCTAATCGTGTGTATGTGACCATTAACATCTGCTAACTGTGTTTATGTGACCATTAACATCTGCTAACCATGTGTATGTGACCAATAACATCTGCTAATCGTGTGTATGTGACCATTAACATCTGCTAACTGTGTGTATGTGACCATTAACATCTGCTAACCGTGTGTATGTGACCATTAACATCTGCTAACCGTGTGTATGTGACCATTAACATCTGCTAACCATGTGTATGTGACCAATAACATCTGCTGACCATGTGTACGTGACCATTAACATCTGCTAACCATGTGTATGTGACCATTAACATCTGCTAACCATTTGTATGTGACCATTAACATCTGCTAACCATGTGTATGTGACCAATAGCATCTGCTAACCATGTGTACGTGACCAATACAACTGGATTTGACTGGATCCGGAATCAGTGGAATGGTATGGAATACATCCAAATGGTTACCATGGTTTCCGTGGTTTCCGTGGTTTCCGGGTGTCTGGCGCCATTCCGTCTGCTCCGTTCCGGTCATTCTTATGGGCCGTCCTCCTCTCAGCAGCCTCCTGTCGTACCGACGCAGCTCTTATCTGACGGGACGTTTAACTACCAGCCTGATGTGAAACCACACATCTGTTCTCTCTCACATCACATACATGTAAGTGCTGACATTTAGCTGTTAAAACATACAGAGAGGAGAGAGCAGAGTGAGAGACCTGGGTCGTGTTCATTAGGACCCCAAACAGAAGAAAATGGACTGAAACAGGGAGCGACGGCTTGAGCATGTCCATTTTAAGAAAGGCATATTTTTGTTTTCTGTTGTAAATGGATTCAAACATTTTTTCTGTTGCACAACCTAATGAATACAACCCTTGTTTCACAGCGAGGGGTGAGAAGCGTATAGGACAGAGTCAATCAGTCCAACTAATTGAACACTTTCCCACGACAACGTGACACCTTCCAGAGAGCTGCTGCTTCCTTTGCAATTTCAATATTTTCCACATTCCTCCAGGTTGTTTTATTATGTTGTGCCACTCAGTCCACTACTCCACCCACGTAGATGCTACTGGAGGCTAGAGATCAATCAAACACTGTGTGGCTCAGGTTCACACTGACGTAAAGCCTGGGCTTCTCCCCTCTCTGACATAAAGCCTGGGCTTCTCCCCTCTCTGACATAAAGCCTGGGCTTCTCCCCTCTCTGACATAAAGCCTGGGCTTCTCCCCTCTGTGACATAAAGCCTGGGCTTCTCTCCTCTCTGACATAAAGCCTGGGCTTCTCTCCTCTCTGACATAAAGCCTGGGCTTCTCTCCTCTCTGACATAAAGCCTGGGCTTCTCCCTCTCTGACATAAAGCCTGGGCTTCTCCCTCTCTGACATAAAGCCTGGGATTCTCTCCTCTGTGACATAAAGCCTGGGCTTCTCTCCTCTGTGACATAAAGCCTGGGCTTCTCTCCTCTCTGACATAAAGCCTGGGCTTCTCCCCTCTCTGACATAAAGCCTGGGCTTCTCTCCTCTCTGACATAAAGCCTGGGCTTCTCTCCTCTCTGACATAAAGCCTGGGCTTCTCTCCTCTCTGACATTAAGCCTGGGCTTCTCTCCTCTGTGACATTAAGCCTGGGCTTCTCTCCTCTGTGACATAAAGCCTGGGCTTCTCCCTCTCTGACATAAAGCCTGGGCTTCTCTCCTCTCTGACATAAAGCCTGGGCTTCTCCCCTCTCTGACATAAAGCCTGGTCTTCTCCGCTCTCTGACATAAAGCCTGGGCTTCTCTCCTCTGTGACATAAAGCCTGGGCTTCTCCCTCTCTGACATAAAGCCTGGGCTTCTCCCTCTCTGACATAAAGCCTGGGCTTCTCCCTCTCTGACATAAAGCCTGGGCTTCTCTCCTCTGTGACATAAAGCCTGGGCTTCTCCCTCTCTGACATAAAGCCTGGGCTTCTCCCTCTCTGACATAAAGCCTGGGCTTCTCCCCTCTCTGACATAAAGCCTGGGCTTCTCTCCTCTCTGACATAAAGCCTGGGCTTCTCCCCTCTCTGACATAAAGCCTGGGCTTCTCTCCTCTCTGACATAAAGCCTGGGCTTCTCTCCTCTCTGACATAAAGCCTGGGCTTCTCACCTCTCTGACATAAAGCCTGGGCTTCTCCCCTCTCTGACATAAAGCCTGGGCTTCTCTCCTCTGTGACATAAAGCCTGGGCTTCTCCCTCTCTGACATAAAGCCTGGGCTTCTCCCTCTCTGACATAAAGCCTGGGCTTCTCTCCTCTCTGACATAAAGCCTGGGCTTCTCCCTCTCTGACATAAAGCCTGGGCTTCTCCCTCTCTGACATAAAGCCTGGTCTTCTCCCCTCTCTGACATAAAGCCTGGGCTTCTCTCCTCTCTGACATAAAGCCTGGGCTTCTCCCCTCTCTGACATAAAGCCTGGGCTTCTCCCCTCTGTGACATAAAGCCTAGGCTTCTCCCCTCTGTGACATAAAGCCTGGGCTTCTCCCCTCTGTGACATAAAGCCTAGGCTTCTCCACTCTCTTTTACTTATTTTCTTGTCTGTGCAGCTCCTGTCCTCCTGTCCTCTTCTCCTCCACATTGAGAAAACAGGGGTTTCTTTGAAGTACCCAGCTCTCCCCAGACCACTCCGCTAGTGGGTAAAGAACAGGGGGAGGAGGGTAAGGAACAGGGGGAGGAGGGTAAGGAACAGGGGGAGGAGGGTAAGGAACAGGGGAGGGTAAGGAACAGGGGGAGGGTAAGGAACTTGGGGGAGGAGGGTAAGGAACAGGGGGAGGGTAAGGAACAGGAGGAGGGTAAGGAACAGGGGGAGGAGGGTAAGGAGCAGGAGGGTAAGGAACAGGGAGGAGGGTAAGGAACAGGGGAGGAGGGTAAGGAACAGGAGAAGGGTAAGGAACAGGGAGGAGGGTAAGGAACAGGGGGAGGAGGGTAAGGAACAGGGGGAGGGTAAGGAACAGGAGGAGGGTAAGGAACAGGGGGAGGAGGGTAAGGAACAGGGTAGGAGGGTAAGGAACAGGGAGGAGGGTAAGGAACAGGGAGGAGGGTAAGGAACAGGGGGAGGAGGGTAAGGAACAGGGGGAGGAGGGTAAGGAACAGGGGGAGGAGGGTAAGGAACAGGAGGAGGAGGGTAAGGAACAGGAGTAGGAGGGTAAGGAAGAGGAGGAGGGTAAGGAACAGGAGGAGGAGGGTAAGGAACAGGAGGAGGAGGGTAAGGAACAGGGAGGAGGGTAAGGAACAGGAGGAGGAGGGTAAGGAACAGGAGGAGGGTAAGGAACAGGAGGAGGAGGGTAAGGAACAGGAGGAGGGTAAGGAACAGGAGGAGGAGGGTAAGGAACAGGAGGAGGGTAAGGAACAGGAGGAGGGTAAGGAACAGGGGGAGGAGGGTAAGGAACAGGAGGAGGGTAAGGAACAGGAGGAGGAGGGTAAGGAACAGGAGGAGGAGGGTAAGGAACAGGAGGAGGAGGGTAAGGAACAGGGGGAGGAGGGTAAGGAAAGGGAGGAGGGTAAGGAACAGGGGGAGGAGGGTAAGGAACAGGAGGAGGGGTAAGGAACAGGAGGAGGGTAAGGAACAGGAGGAGGAGGGTAAGGAACAGGAGGAGGGTAAGGAACAGGAGGAGGAGGGTAAGGAACAGGAGGAGGAGGGTAAGGAACAGGAGGAGGAGGGTAAGGAACAGGAGGAGGAGGGTAAGGAACAGGAGGAGGAGGGTAAGGAACAGGGGGAGGAGGGTAAGGAACAGGGGGAGGAGGGTAAGGAACAGGGGGAGGAGGGTAAGGAACAGGGGGAGGAGGGGGAGGAACAGGAGGAGGAGGGTAAGGAACAGGAGGAGGGTAAGGAACAGGGGGAGGAGGGTAAGGAACAGGAGGAGGAGGGTAAGGAACAGGGGGAGGAGGGTAAGGAACAGGGGGAGGAGGGTAAGGAACAGGAGGAGGAGGGTAAGGAACAGGAGGAGGAGGGTAAGGAACAGGAGGAGGAGGGTAAGGAACAGGAGGAGGGGCTAAAGCCATCTGCATGTTTCCATCTGAAACAGTTTGTATTGTATTGTATTATATTATGATGACATCGTCTGATATTTCCCCTTCATCAGTGATTGGTCAACCGTAGGGATTCTTCAATCAAGTGTTTATTGTCATTCAACGATAGAAGAATCGTTTTCATGAAAAGAAAATTCACTTGAGAAATATTGCCAAACATCTTAGTTTGATGTAAATATTTTGAGGAAGTGTATACTGGCTATGGCGTCTCAAGAGGGACAAACAGTACTATTGCTGCTTTTAACTTGTTTTTTAAGCGACAGTGTTTTTAAGGGCGTAAAGCGAGGCACAGACATTCACTTGGCCTGACTGAGGAGCAAACCCAACCTCGTAGGTAGACGCCCTTAAGGGAGAGGGACACGGTGGAAAGAGCTCTTCGCCTGAACTGAAACCTAGTCAGTATCTAAAATGGCACACTATTCACTTACATAGTGCTCTCGGCGCTGGTCAAACGTAGGGAATAGGATACAATTGGAGACGCAGCCCCTGCTTTGTCACACTGGGGAACGCAGAGTAGTCAGGCTGAGATGAAGTGAGGCCAATCTCCCAGAGGCACAGAATCACAAATGACCTGGAAATGATCTATAGTGAACTGTGGAGCAATGACAAGGACCTGGCTGGGGAGCAGAGCAATGACAAGGACCTGGCTGGGGAACAGAGCAATGACAAGGACCTGGCTGGGGAACAGAGCAATGACAAGGACCTGGCTTCACTGCTTTTGAACCAGAACATGTTCCTGTTTATTTATGCACACACACACACACACACACACACACACACACAGGGAGTAGAAGCACACACCTTGCATGGTCGCATCATATAAGTCCCTGATTTATTCTGTCCAATGGAACCAACCGAGCTAGTATGGAGGGAAGCTGGAGTACATGTGAAGACACAGATTTAAGATCACATGTATGGACTGGGGCTGGTGGGAGGATGGACTGGGGCTGGAGAGAGGATGGACTGGGGCTGGAGAGAGGATGGACTGGGGCTGGTGAGAGGATGGACTGGGGCTGGTGAGAGGATGGACTGGGGCTGGAGAGAGGATGGACTGGGGCTGGAGAGAGGATGGACTGGGGCTGGTGGGAGGATGGACTGGGGCTGGTGGGAGGATGGACTGGGGCTGGAGAGAGGATGGACTGGGGCTGGTGAGAGGATGGACTGGGGCTGGTGAGAGGATGGACTGGGGCTGGAGAGAGGATGGACTGGGGCTGGTGAGAGGATGGACTGGGGCTGGAGAGAGGATGGACTGGGGCTGGTGAGAGGATGGACTGGGGCTGGAGGAGACTGGGGCTGGATGGACTGGGGCTGGTGAGAGGATGGACTGGGGGGGATGAGAGGATGGACTGGGGCTGGTGAGAGGATGGACTGGGGCTGGTGAGAGGATGGACTGGGGCTGGTGAGAGGATGGACTGGGGGGATGAGAGGATGGACTGGGGCTGGTGGGAGGATGGTCTGGGGGGGATGAGATGATGGACTGGGGCTGGTGAGAGGAGAGGATGGACTGGGGCTGGAGGAGAGGATGGACTGGGGCTGGTGAGAGGATGGACTGGGGCTGGTGAGAGGATGGACTGGGGGGGTCAGAGGATGGACTGGGGCTGGTCAGAGGATGGACTGGGGCTGGTCAGAGGATGGACTGGGGCTGGTGAGATGATGGACTGGGGCTGGTGAGAGGATGGACTGGGGCTGGTGAGAGGATGGACTGGGGCTGGACTTGGGCTGGTGAGAGGATGGACTGGGGCTGGTCAGAGGATGGACTGGGGCTGGGAGAGGATGGACTGGGGGGTCAGAGGATGGACTGGGGCTGAGGAGAGGATGGACTGGGGCTGGTCAGAGGATGGACTGGGGCTGAGGAGAGGATGGACTGGGGCTGGAGAGAGGATGGACTGGGGCTGGTCAGAGGATGGACTGGGGCTGGTCAGAGGATGGACTGGGGCTGGTCAGAGGATGGACTTGGGCTGGTCAGAGGATGGACTGGGGGATGAGAGGATGGACTGGGGCTGGTCAGAGGATGGACTGGGGCTGAGGAGAGGATGGACTGGGGCTGAGGAGAGGATGGACTGGGGCTGGTGAGAGGATGGACTGGGGCTGAGGAGAGGATGGACTGGGGCTGAGGAGAGGATGGACTGGGACTGGTGAGAGGATGGACTGGGGCTGAGGAGAGGATGGACTGGGGCTGAGGAGAGGATGGACTGGGGCTGGTGAGAGGATGGACTGGGGCTGAGGAGAGGATGGACTGGGGCTGGAGAGAGGATGGACTGGGACTGGAGGAGAGGATGGACTGGGGCTGGAGAGAGGATGGACTGGGGCTGAGGAGAGGATGGACTGGGGCTGAGGAGAGGATGGGACTGGGGGAGGAGGACTGGGAGGATGGACTGGGACTGGGGCTGGTGACAGGATGGTATGAGGCACAGATCTGGGGAAGGGGACCAAGGATGTCTGGGGCATTGAAGGTCCCCTGGAACAGAGGATGCCTCTGGGGTTCTTAAAGGATGGTCAGTTTGGAACCGGATACTCTTCCTAGAGCTGGCTGGGCCTGACAAATTGATGGATCTGGGGGGAGAAGGGCCTTGGACTGGGGCAGACCAAGAACCCAATGGGGCTCTGACAGGATGGCTCTGGAGAGAGTGCCACTGGGATGAGATGGGAGAACCTTCCAGAGGAGGACAACCATCTCTGGTGCCCTCCACCAATGAGGCCTTTATGGTAGAGGTGGACCTGGTGGAGGAGGACTCCTCAGTAAAAGGATGGACAGGGGGATGAGATTGGACTGGGGCTGGAAGAGGACTCTGGACCATGAGGAGAAACAAGGATGGGGCAGAGATGGACTGGGGATTTAAGGATGGACTGGGGCTTGAATGGACTGGGGCTGGTCTGGAGGAAACCTGGTGACAGGATTTCTACGGTGAAACATGGTGGAGCATGGGGCTGGTGAGATGGATTTTCAGCGACAGGGACTGGGAAACTAGTCAGGATCAAGGAAAAGATGAACGGAGAAAAGTACAGAGAGATCCTTGATGAAATCCTGCTCCAGAATCTGTGATTTACTGACCTCAGACTGGGGTGAAGGTTAAACTTCCAACAGGACAACGACCCTAAGCACACAGCCAAGACAATGCAGGAGTGGCTTTGGGACAAGTCTCTGAATGTCCTTGAGTGGCCCAGTCAGAGCCTGGACCAGAACCCGATCTAACATCTCTGGAGACACACAGAAATAGCTTTGCAGCGACGCTCCCCATCCAACCTGACAGAGTTTGAGAGGATCTGTGGAGAAGAATGGGAGAAACTGCCCAAATACAGGTGTCTGCCAAGTTTGTAGTGTCATTCCCAAGAAGACTGGGGCTGTAATTCACTGCCAGAAAAGTGCTTCAACAAAGTCTGAGTCATTGAAGGTCCCAAGGCACAGTCGTCCCTACGTTTTTAACCACTGAAGGCTACCTGGAACGTCCCTACACTCTAACCACTAGGCTACCTGCAGGCCTGACAACTCTAACCACTAGGCTACCCTACAGCCTGTAACAGTAACAAAATGTGGAAAAATTAAAGGTCTGAATACTTTCCGAATGCACTGCAGGTCAGTCGTTTTGCCCATTCAATCAAACAGTAACTGAATGCCTCGATGCCCGTCTGCCTGCTTTGTATACGAAGCCACGGTCATTTGACTCACTCAGGAGAAACAAGAATCCAAGATTCCAAGTCTGTAGGAGCCGATCAGATTTCGTGAACGGGCTGGTGTCCCTTGTAAACTGTATATATTCTATATTCTTTATGGTACACAGACAATGCTGTAGATCTGCTGCTGACATCATTTACCCATATGGAACCCTTCTGCTAGAAATCCATTAAAGTCACCCATGATGATAAATCATTATAATGTGTAATCATTAGTTTACACAGCTTCAAAGTCAATAGAAAAACAATGTCACAGAGTTTACTAGCTGCATTACATGTCAAAATGATAATACATTTTATTTTTCACGGGCTGGCCCAGTCAGAGGACTTAGAGTCGTTGTTTGGCCCATCGTCTCTGGCTGCTCATGTGGTTGGTTTTTGAGCTGGCGGAGGGTGGTTCCTGTATATATTGTTTAATGCCTATGTATTTTTTTTGTTTGTTGGTAAATAGGTAATCCGTCACAGTGGTTGACACACTGGTTGTACGTCATCGTGGTATTTTTATGTCACAGGAAGCGCCTGCTATTTAATATGCTTCGTCAAATAGCTCAAAGACACATTTACATAGGGCGAGTTCCAAATGGTACCCTATTCTCCATAGGGCTCTGGTCAAAAGTAGTGTACTACATAGGGAATAGGGATCCTCTGTGGGAATAGGATGTCATTTGGGACGCAGACATACATACACTTTGGTAGAAGACTGTGCTCCCAATGTGACAGCGATTTAGATAATGGACCACAACATTAGAAATATGCTGGAAGGCACCATGATGCACAATATTATTGAGAACTGACTATTTGATCAAGACAAAATAACATTGAAATATTTCTAAGGATCTTATCTGACAAAGTGGAGGTAATTCATTTTTTGAGTTTTCTAACTTATATCCATTATATGAAAACGAGGTCACTGCACTGATGAAGAATGTACATTACTTTGTTTTTAACCTTGCAACATCATTATGAGTCCATGTTACTTGGTAGCCTAGTGGTTAGAGTGTAGGGACGGCAGGTAGCCTAGTGGTCAGAGGGTAGGGACGGCAGGCAGCCTAGTGGTTAGAGTGTAGGGATTTAGGTAGCCTAGTGGTCAGAAGACAGGGATGGCAGGTAGCCTAGTGGTCAGAGTGTACCCTATTCTCCTATTGGTTAGAGTGTGGACTACAGGAAGCCTATTGGTTAGAGTGTAGGGATGGCAGGTAGCCTAGTGGTTAGAGTGTAGGACTGTGCTCAGGAAGCCAGGTTAGGAGTGTAGGGACCAGGTAACTAGTGGTTAGTGTAGGGACGGTAGGGTAGACTAGTGGTTAGAGTGTAGGGACGGCAGGTAGACTAGTGGTTAGAGTGAGGGACGGCAGGTAGCCTAGTGGTCAAAGTGGAGGGAATTCATTTTTTGGTCTAGTGGTTAGAGTGTAGGGACGGTAGGGTAGACTAGTGGTTAGAGTGTAGGGACTTTGGCAGGTAACCTAGTGGTTAGAGTGTAGGGATGGCAGGTAGCCTAGTGGTTAGAGTGTAGGGACGGCAGGTAGCCTAGTGGTTAGAGTGTAGGGACGGCAGGTAGACTAGTGGTTAGAGTGTAGGGACGGTAGGGTAGACTAGTGGTTAGAGTGTAGGGACGGCAGGTAGCCTAGTGGTTAGAGTGTAGGGACGGTAGGGTAGACTAGTGGTTAGAGTGTAGGGACGGTAGGGTAGCCTAGTGGTTAGAGTGTAGGGACGGCAGGTAGCCTAGTGGTTAGAGTGTAGGGACGGCAGGTAGCCTAGTGGTTAGAGTGTAGGGACGGCAGGTAGCCTAGTGGTTAGAGTGTAGGGACGGTAGGGTAGACTAGTGGTTAGAGTGTAGGGACGGTAGGGTAGACTAGTGGTTAGAGTGTAGGGACGGCAGGTAGCCTAGTGGTTAGAGTGTAGGGACGGCAGGTAGCCTAGTGGTTAGAGTGTAGGGACGGCAGGTAGCCTAGTGGTTAGAGTGTAGGGACGGCAGGTAGCCTAGTGGTTAGAGTGTAGGGACGGCAGGTAGACTAGTGGTTAGAGTGTAGGGACGGCAGGTAGCCTAGTGGTTAGAGTGTAGGGACGGCAGGTAGCCTAGTGGTTAGAGTGTAGGGACGGCAGGTAGCCTAGTGGTCAGAGTGTAGGGACGGCAGGTAGACTAGTGGTCAGAGGGTAGGGACGGCAGGGTAGCCTAG
>NW_027012524.1:325000-352500 GCF_036934945.1 Oncorhynchus masou masou
TTCCCTTCCTGAGTTCTGCCTGACTCTGGCTCCATAACTCAGAAGAATGCAATAAGTGATGCTTTTAATGATAATTGTATCGTGGCAGGCGTTTTATTTGAGAGAAACGGTGGTGTAATTGATCCCGGTCAGTCCATCTTACAGGTCTTCCCACTGCTGACTCAACGGTTAAACCCATCAACTTCTAGTGAATCTTTGTTTTCATTTCAACAATTTACTATCTGTGGGGTGCTACATACCTTGATTAAGATTGATGTTGAAAACAGAATCCACTGGGGAGGATATGATCCGTTTTGCCTCGGCTCTCTGCCCCCGATTGCTGAATCATTAACACAGAATTGTTTTACCTGATGATGATATCTGGTACTACCTGGTACTATCCAGATATCTGGTACTAAGGTTTGGAAGGCGGCCCAAGGTGGTGAACCTTGTGACCTAAATAATTAATCTCCCTATTTCTTTCTTGCCTCGCTAAAATATAAAAAAATCTTAATAGATTCTCAGCTAAGATCTTTCTTATCTTTGAAATGTATTGTAAATGTAAATCAGTCAGGTTTTAGACCAGGTCATAGCACTATCTCTGCTGCATCCCTAGTTATAAATGATGTGGTTAACTGTATGGATAAAAGGCAACATTGTGCTGCCCATCTTCATTGACCTGTCAAAGGCTTTCAACACTGTTGATCCCTCACTGCTAATTCAGAGGCTTTTCTTCATTTGGCCTAGACCAGGCTGCATGTAACTGGTTGAGAAATGACTTGACAGATAGAACTCAATGTGTATCTACTGATGGTGTTAAATCAGGTTTCCTGGACATTACTAAAGGTATCCCGCAGGGGTCAGGTCTGGGTCCTGTACATTTGAGTGTTTACATTAACAATATCGACTTGTCTTTTTAAAAACAATGTAACCTGCACTTGTATGCCGATGATACTGTTGCTCCCACAGTTGACCAGGCTCTATCTGAACTACAGTCTGCCTTCGTTGTATTACAGAAAAACTTTATTGACCTAAAATTAGTTTTTGAATGCAGGTAAAACTAAGTATATATTGTTCTCAAGAGTGCATAAAAATAACTCTGATTTCAGCATATGTACTTCGGATGGTGTCCATAATGATTGTTTCCCTGCTATCAAATGTCTGGGCATCTGGAACGATGAGAGGCTTAGTGAAGACGCTGAGAATAAAAATGGGCTTCTCTTTAACAGAAATAGGTCCAGCCTCTCTCTAAATAGTATAACGCAGGTTATTCGGTCGACGTTCCTATCGGTCCTAGACTATGGCCAATCAAAATGAGTTTGATCCGGACAAAAGGGCTTTATTTCAGACAGAAATACTCGTCCGTATCGTCAGTTGTCCGGGTGGCTGGTCTCAGACGATCCCGCAGGTGAAGAAGATGGATGTGGAGGTCCTGGGCTCATAGTGCACTGTGCTTTATTACGGGTGACAGGTTTAGTACTGCGTTCCCTGCGTTCTCTACCAGACCGTTGGTTAGACCTCTTTGATGTCACGGAGGTTGATACATTGCTGTGTTTTAATATATAAAGCTCTTTTACAAAAAGTCCCACTGTGTACCTAACATCATTACTACACTTTAGACATACGAGTCATCACACTCTGGAAATGCCTCTACTGAGTTCGGTAAATCAGATTTTAATTTTCTTGCACCTTATTTGTAGAACTATCTTCAAAATGTTCTGAAATTGTTAGTTCTGGTGCCTCTTGGTGAATTCAGAAAGATGATCGAGGTCCTTATTACTGATGAATGTGATGTTCTGGCGCCTCTTGGTGAATTCAGAGAGATGATCGAGGTCCTTATTACTGATGAATGTGATGTTCTGGCGCCTCTTGGTGAATTCAGAGAGATGATCGAGGTCCTTATTACTGATGAATGTGATGTTCTGGCGCCTCTTGGTGAAGTCAGAAAGATGATCGAGGTCCTCATTACTGATGAATGTGATGTTCTGGCGCCTCTTGGTGAATTCAGAAAGATGATCGAGGTCCTTATTACTGATGAATGTGATGTTCTGGCGCCTCTTGGTGAATTCAGAGAGATGATCGAGGTCCTTATTACTGATGAATGTGATGTTCTGGCGCCTCTTGGTGAAGTCAGAAAGATGATCGAGGTCCTCATTACTGATGAATGTGATGTTCTGGCGCCTCTTGGTGAATTCAGAGAGATGATCGAGGTCCTTATTACTGATGAATGTGATGTTCTGGTGCCTCTTGGTGAATTCAGAGAGATGATCGAGGTCCTTATTACTGATGAATGTGATGTTCTGGTGCCTGTAGGTGAATTCAGAAAGATGATCGAGGTCCTTATGTCTTCTTTATACTTGCATTTTGTATTTACATTGATGTGTGTATTCTCTGTCCCTCAGGGCTCATTTGTAAAAGAGACCTTGGTCTCAGTATGAAAACCTGATAAAATAAAGGGCCAATTTCATATTTTTTGAATTAATGATATTTCTATGGCTGGGCCTATGTCGTGATATTTCTATGGCTGGGCCTATGTCATGATATTTCTATGGCTGGGCCTATGTCATGATATTTCTATGGCTCGGCCTATGTCATGATATTTCTATGGCTCGGCCTATGTCATGATATTTCTATGGCTGGGCCTATGTCATGATATTTCTATGGCTCGGCCTATGTCATGATATTTCTATGGCTGGGCCTATGTCATGATATTTCTATGGCTCGGCCTATGTCGTGATATTTCTATGGCTCGGCCTATGTCGTGATATTTCTATGGCTGGGCCTATGTCGAGATATTTCTCTGGCTCGGCCTATGTCATGATATTTCTATGGCTCGGACTATGTCATGATATTTCTATGGCTGGGCCTATGCCATGATATTTCTATGGCTAGGCCTATGTCATGATATTTCTATGGCTAGGCCTATGTCATGATATTTATATGGCTGGGCCTATGTCATGATATTTCTATGGCTGGGCCTATGTCATGATATTTCTATGGCTGGGCCTATGTCATGATATTTCTATGGCTGGGCCTATGTCATGATATGTCTATGGCTAGGCCTATGTCATGATATTTCTATGGCTAGGCCTATGTAATGATATTTCTATGGCTAGGCCTATGTCATGATATTTCTATGGCTAGGCCTATGTCATGATATGTCTATGGCTAGGCCTATGTCATGATATTTCTATGGCTAGGCCTATGTCATGATATTTCTATGGCTAGGCCTATGTCATGATATTTCTATGGCTGGGCCTATGTCATGATATATCTATGGCTAGGCCTAATGTCATGATATTTCTATGGCTGGGCCTATGTCATGATATTTCTATGGCTCGGCCTATGTCATGATATTTCTATGGCTGGGCCTATGTCATGACATATCTATGGCTAGGCCTAATGTCATGATATGTCTATGGCTGGGCCTATGTCATGAAATGTATCATGCTCATATTGCTAAATAGTCCGATAAAACATCTGTTAATGTAATCATTCGCAACGCATCTTAATAAACCAACATCCCACAAGTCAAAGAAGGGGTGGAACAGTTGTTTTTTTACGGTGGTCTCCAGAGCTCATCCTCACGAGTTGGGATGATATAAAAACGCTGGAGGGAGTCTGAATATATTGACACCACGGCATCATCACCGCCAGCTCTGAGGAAACAGACAGATGCATATTTATAGCACCGGCTGCAGACAGACAGGGTTGATAGAGCTTCTCTGGAGGGGAGAGCGTTCTATTCTGAAGACCAATCATGTCTTGACTCTCGGAACATATTCTGCATGGAAAAATGGCTCAATGTAATGAGCATAAACCTGAATAGCTGAATCACAACTGGTAATAGAGCACTTATCCAACAGGAGCCCAAAGGATGGACATTTATTTCTGGAAGCTACACACACAGTACTGACACAAAACGTCTATTATCTCCCAAATGTTACTTCCTGTCTAGGAAGGAAGGAAGCCTCTCTCTCTACGAAACCTCTCTGATCTCCCAAATGTTACTTCCTGTCTAGGAAGGAAGGAAGCCTCTCTCTCTCTACGAAACCTCTCTGATCTCCCAAATGTTACTTCCTGTCTAGAAAGCTATTTGAGCTCATGACAACTTTATGAATTGATATATTTTAATCATGGGTCTGCACTGCAATTTAGGATTTAACAACAGTAGAAATTCCACCATTCCGTACAAGATTCCGTCCTCAAACCAATCTAAACAAACAATGAAAAATGCATACAAAGATGGGGTATATAGTGGAACAGATCTGCATTACAATATACACTGCTCAAAAAAATAAAGGGAACACTTAAACAACACAATGTCAAATCAAACTGTCCACTTAGGAAGCAACACTGATTGACAATAAATTTCACATGCTGGTGTGCAAATGGAATAGACAACAGGTGGAAATAATAGGCAATTAGCAAGACACCCCCAATAAAGGAGTGGTTCTGCAGGTGGGGACCACAGACCACTTCTCAGTTCCTATGCTTCCTGGCTGATGTTTTGGTCACTTTTGAATGCTGCCGGTGCTTTCACTCTAGTGGTAGCATGAGACGGAGTCTACAACCCACACAAGTGGCTCAGGTAGTGCAGCTCATCCAGGATGGCACATCAATGCAAGCTGTGGCAAGAAGGTTTGCTGTGTCTGTCAGCGTAGTGTCCAGAGCATGGAGGCGCTACCAGGAGACAGGCCAGTAAATCAGGAGACCTGGGGGAGGCCGTAGGAGGGCAACAACCCAGCATCAGGACCGCTACCTCCGCCTTTGTGCAAGGAGGAGCTCTGCCAGAGTCCTGCAAAATGACCTCCAGCAGGCCACAAATGTGCATGTGTCTGCTCAAACGGTCAGAAACAGACTCCATGAGGGTGGTATGAGGGCCCAACATCCACAGGTGGGCGTTGGGCTTACAGCCCAACACCGTGCAGGACGTTTGGCATTTATCAGAGAACACCAAGATTGGCAAATTCACCACTGGCCCCTGTGCTCTTCACAGATGAAAGCAGGTTCACACTGAGCACATGTGACAGACGTGACAGTCTGGAGATGCCAAGGAGAACATTCTGCTGCCTGCAACATCCTCCAGCATGACCGTTTTGGCAGTGGGTCAGTCATGGTGTGGGGTGGCATTTCTTTGGGGGGGGCCGCACAGCCCTCCAGGTGCTCGCCAGAGGTAGCCTGACTGCCATTAGGTACCAAGATGAGATCCTCAGACCCCTTGTGAGAGCATATGCTGCTGCGGTTGGCCCTGGGTTCCTCCTAATGCAAGACAATGCTAGACCTCATGTGGCTGGAGTGTGTCAGCAGTTCCTGCAAGAGGAAGGCATTGATGCTATGGGACTGGCCCGTCCGTTCCCTAGAACTGAATCCAATTGAGCACATCTGGGGCATCATGTCTCGCTCCATCCACCAACGCCACGTTGCACCACAGACTGTCCAGGAATTGGCGGATACTTTAGTCCAGGACTGGGAGGAGATCCCTCAGGAGACCATCCGCCACCTCATCAGGAGCATGCCCAGGCGTTGTAGGGAGGTCATACAGGCTTGTGGAGGCCACACACACTACTGAGCCTCATTTTGACTTGTTTTAAGGACATTGCATCAAAGTTGGATCAGCCTGTAGTGTGGTTTTCCACTTTAATTTTGAGTGTGACTCCAAATCCAGACCTCCATGGGTTGATAAATTTGATTTCCATTGATAATTCTTGTGTGATTTTGTTGTCAGCACATTCAACTATGTAAAGAAAAAAGTATTTAATAAGAATATTTCATTCATTCAGATCTAGGATGTGTTATTTTAGTGTTCCCTTTATTTTTTGAGCAGTGTATATACAGGCCCAGTCACAACATGCTGTTGGGTTATTGGACAGACTAAATGAGTGCTCCACCTGTTGGTTGATCTAGGGAATTACGCATTGGTGTCTCAACACATTATAAACACCTATTAACATCTAAAGCATCTCTCTCTGTCAGCAGTCACTAACAGACAGCATCCCTCTGTCAGCATCTCTCTCTGTCAGCATCCCTCTCTGTCAGCAGTCACTAACAGACAGCATCCCTCTGTCAGCATCTCTCTCTGTCAGCATCCCTCTCTGTCAGCAGTCACGAACTGGCAGCATCCCTCTGTCAGCATCTCTCTCTGTCAGCAGTCACTAACAGGCAGCATCTCTCTGTCAGCCTCCATCTCTGTCAGCAGTCACTAACAGACAGCATCCCTCTCTGTTAGCAGTCACTAACAGACAGCATATCTCTGTCAGCATCTCTCTGTCAGCAGTCACTAACAGACAGCATCTCTCTGTCAGCAGTCACTAACAGACAGCATATCTCTGTCAGCATCTCTCTGTCAGCAGTCACTAACAGACAGCATCTCTCTCTGTCAGCATCTCTCTGTCAGCAGTCACTAACAGACAGCATCTCTCTCTGTCAGCAGTCACTAACAGGCAGCATCTCTCTGTCAGCAGTCACTAACAGCATCTTTCTGTCAGCATCTCTCTCTGTCAGCAGTCACTAACAGACAGCATATCTCTCTGTCAGCAGTCACTAACAGACAGCATCTCTCTGTCAGCATCTCTCTGTCAGCATCTCTCTGTCAGCAGTCACTAACAGACAGCATCTCTCTCTGTCAGCATCTCTCTGTCAGCATCTCTCTGTCAGCATCTCTCTCTGTCAGCAGTCACTAACAGCATCTCTCTGTCAGCATCTCTCTGTCAGCCTCCATCTCTGTCAGCAGTCACTAACAGACAGCATATCTCTCTGTCAGCAGTCACTAACAGACAGCATCTCTCTCTGTCAGCATCTCTCTGTCAGCATCTCTCTGTCAGCAGTCACTAACAGACAGCATCTCTCTCTGTCAGCAGTCACTAACAGACAGCATATCTCTCTGTCAGCAGTCACTAACAGACAGCATCTCTCTGTCAGCATCTCTGTCAGCATCTCTCTGTCAGCATCTCTCTGTCAGCAGTCACTAACAGGCAGCATCTCTCTGTCAGTCCTCAGCATCTCTGTCAGCAGTCACTAACAGACAGCATATCTCTCTGTCAGCAGTCACTAACAGACAGCATCTCTCTCTGTCAGCATCTCTCTGTCAGCATCTCTCTGTCAGCATCTCTCTGTCAGCAGTCACTAACAGACAGCATCTCTCTGTCAGCAGTCACTAACAGACTGGAGTAACAACATGGCAATCTGTCAGCAGTCACTAACACAGTGGACAGCATGTGTGTGTGTGTGTGTGTGTGTGTGTGTGTGTGTGTGTGTGTGTGTGTGTGTGTGTGTGTGTGTGTGTGTGTGTGTGTTTAAGATAGAGAGGGAGCAGAGAGCTGTGTGTTGAGTAAATGCCATGGTATGTGAGGAGGCTGGGATGAGTAGAGGTGGAAGAGGAAATCTGAGGAGGGGAGGCAGAGAAGGAGGAGGGGAGAATCTCTCTGTCAGAGAAGGAAGGAGACAGCATAAACACAGGGCCTCAGTCAGTCACATAGTGGATTTAGTGGAGAACCAGAATTACCTCAGGAGACACAAAGATGCATCTCCAAGTCAGAGATATCTCTCTGAGGAGGAGTAGGGAGGATGAAGGTGGCATTCAGCCCTAATGGCATCACATAAAGACTCAGCAGTGCCTTGACAGTATTCGGCTCCCTTCAGCATCTCTACCTGTATATAATGGCCCTAACATTATTCATCTCATGTCATACGTATATACAGACTATATCATCGACTGTCAGCTTATGTAATACATGTATCACTAGCCACTTTAACTAACCACTTTGTTTACATACTCATCTCATATGTATATACTGTACTCGATACCATCTACTGTATCTTGCCTATGCTGCTCTGCACCATCACTCACTCATATATCCTTATGTACATATTCTTTATCTTACACTGTGTATAAGACAGTAGTTTAGGAATTGTTAGTTAGATTACTTGTTGGTTATTACTGCATTGTCGGAACTAGGAGCACAAGCATTTCACACTCGCATTAACATCTGCTAACCATGTGTATGTGACAAATAACATTTGATTTGATTTGACTTTCTCTTTTGCCACCGCAGGCTTCAAACATAAAGATATAAAACTGTATTTTTTGTGAAGAATCAACAACAAGTGGGACACAATCATGAAGTCTGAGTGGACATTTATTGGATATTTCAAACTTTTTTAACAAATCAAAGACTGAAAAATTGGGCGTGCAAAATTATTCAGCCCCCTTAAGTTAATACTTTGCAAGCGCCACCTTTGCTGCGATTACAACTGTAAGTCGCTTGGGGTATGTCTCTATCAGTTTTTTTGGAGGACTCCTGATATCTCCAGAAGGGATGTCTTTATCTGTTATGGTCTAGTACTGTCTTTATCTGTTATGGTCTAGTACTGTCTTTATCTGTTATGGTCTAGTACTGTCTTTATCTGTTATGGTCTAGTACTGTCTTTATCTGTTATGGTCTAGTACTGTCTTTTCACTAGCTCGGTCCATCTACGGCCTGTCTTCTCAGTTGTCAACTTGGAGTGTGAACTGCTGACTGTTCATGACTTGCAGATAGTTGTTGACACATCAACCAGGAAAATGGGCGGGGCAATTTGTGGCATGTTGGTAATTAGTGAGTGTATTGGAGGGGCGTGGTTTCACCTCTCCTAGGCAGTCAGCAATTAGTGCAGGGAGGTGTGCTCTTCACCTCTGTGAGGTCATTCGTTCTTCAGCCTCCCTGGTTTCCAGCAGCAGCTGTCAGCGGCGGAAAGTCTCGGTCTCTGGCAGAGTTTAACTTTCTGCAGTCGAGAACACAGAGTTCATCTCAGCCTATGCTGCCCTTCGGTCCCTAGACCTTTTGGCCCTGACGGAGACATGGATCCCCCCAGAGAACACTGCTACTCCAGCTGCTCTCTCTTCATCTGACTACGTTTTCTCTCCTAGTCCGAGAACATCTGGTTGTCGAGATGGTAGCACAGGGCTACTCGTTTCTCCTCCGTGGAAACTTCAAGTGGGCTTTTTACTGAGGAGTGGCTTCTGTCTGGCCACTACCATAAAGGCCTGATTGGTGGAGTGCTGCAGAGAAGGTTATCCTTCTGGAAGGTTCTCCCATCTCCACAGAGGAGCTCTGTCAGAGTGACCATTGGGTTCTTGGGTCACCTCCCTGACCAAGGCCCTTCTCCCCTGATTGCTCAGTTTGCCCAGGCAGCCAGCTCTAGGAAGAGTCTTGGTGGTTCCAAACTTCTTCCATTTAAGAGTGATGGAGGCCATTGTGTTCTTGGGGACCTTCAATGCTGCAGAAATGTTTTGGTACCTTTCCCCAGATCTGTGCCTCAACACAATCCCGTCTCGGAGCTCTACCGACATTTCCTTCGACCACATAGCTTGGTTTTTGCTCTGACACACACTGTCAACTGTGGGACCTTTATATAGACAGGTGTGTGCCTTTCCAAATCATGTCCAATCAATTGAATTTACCACAGGTGGACTCCCATCAAGTTGTAGAAACATCTCAAGGATGATCAATGGAAACATGATGGACCTGAGCTCAGTTTCTAGTCTCATAGCAAAGGGTCTGAATACTTAAAGGTATCTTTATTTTAAAAAATGTGCAAACATTTCTAAAACTGTTTTTACTTTGTCATTATGGGGTATTGTGTGTATATTGATGAGGGAATAAAAAACAAATCTATTTTAGAATAAGGCTGTGGGGGGGGGTCCACCTTCCAGTACTGGGGAACATTCTCTGTGCACCATGTCCATCTCTATGGAGGGAGGGAGGGGGGGGTCCACCTTCCAGTACTGGGGAACATTCTCTGTGCACCACGTCCATCTCTATGGAGGGAGTGCCCTCGCGACCTCATCAGGGGGGTGCCCACCTTCCAGTACTCGCTAGTCCGGGAACATTCTCGTGCACCATGTCCATCTCTATGGAGGGAGGGGGGGGTCCACCTTCCAGTACTGGGGAACATTCTGGGCGTGCACCACGTCCATCTCTATGGAGGGAGGGGGGGGGGGGGGTCCACCTTCCAGTACTGGGGAACATTCTGCGTGAAAACAATAAACGTCCATCTCTATGGGGGTTCACAAATATTGGGGGGGGGGGTCCACCTTCCAGTACTGGGGAACATTCTCTGTGCACCACGTTCATTTCTATGGAGGGAGGGGAGGGGGGGGTCCACCTTCCAGTACTGGGAACATTCTCTGTGCACCACGTTCATTTCTCTGGAGGGAGGGGGGGGGGGTCCACCTTCCAGTACTGGGGAACATTCTCTGTGCACCACGTTCATTTCTATGGAGGGAGGGAGGGGGGGTCCACCTTCCAGTAATGGGGAACATTCTCTGTGCACCACGTCCATCTCTATGGAGGGAGGGGGGGTCCACCTTCCAGTACTGGGGAACATTCTCTGTGCACCATGTCCATCTCTATGGAGGGGAGGGGGGGGTCCACCTTCCAGTACTGGGGAACATTCTCTGTGCACCACGTCCATCTCTATGGAGGGAGGGGGGTCCACCTTCCAGTAATGGGGAACATTCTCTGTGCACCACGCCCATCTCTATGGAGGGAGGGGGGGTCCACCTTCCAGTACTGGGGAACATTCTCTGTGCACCACGTCCATCTCTATGGAGGGAGGGGGGGGGGGGGGTCCACCTTCCAGTACTGGGGAACATTCTCTGTGCACCACGTCCATCTCTATGGAGGGAGGGGGCGGGGGGACCACCTTCCAGTACTGGGGAACATTCTCTGTGCACCAATGACCTGTGGAATGGCTGCCAGTTTACTCATAATGTCATCATTGACTTGAATGGGGAGGCCACTTCTACTTCTTTGCTCTGACTGCCGTGTGTTCAGTAAGGTTCAAGTTCTTTGCTCTGACTGCCGTGTGTTCTAAGTCCACCTTCCAGTACTGGGGAACATTCTCTGTTGGAGGGGAGGGGGGTTCTTTGCTCTGACTGCCGTGTTCTCTAAGGTTCTAGTTCTTTGATCTGACTGCATCTCTATGGAGGATCTAGTTCTTTGATCTGACTGCTGTGTTCTTCTCTGGATCTAGTTCTTTGCTCTGACTGCTGTGTTCTAAGGATCTAGTTCTTTGATCTGACTGCTGTGTTCTAAGGATCTAGTTCTTTGGAGGGACTGCTGTGTTCTCTAAAGTTCTAAAGATAAATGGGGAAACCAGTCAGGTTGCATCATGGATGACTTTATTATATTTGCAGCTGGTGGCAGAATGCACTTTGATCAATCGGGTTTATTTGGACACCTGAGCCATGTTCAGAAATCAATGGATGGGAACATTCTCTGTACCACGTATTTCATCCTAAGAGGGTAGAGAGGGGAAGAGAAGAGGGTAGTAGAGGGAAGAGGAGGATAGAGAGAGGAAGAGGAGGGGGAGAGTCCACCTTCCAGAGGGTAGAGGGGAAAGGAGGATAGAGAGAGAAGAGGAGGATAGAGGGGAAGAGGAGGGTAGAGAGAGGGAGGAGGGTAGAGAGAGGAAGAGGAGGGTAGAGAGAGGAAGAGGAGGATAGAGAGGGGAAGAGGAGGGTAGAGAGGGGAAGGAGGGTAGAGAGGGAAAACAGCATCTCTATGGAGGAGGAAGAGGGGATAGAGAGAGGAAAGGAGGATAGAGATGGAGGGAGGGGGGTAGAGAGGAAAGGAGGATAGAGAGGAAGGGAGGATAGAGAGAGGAAGAGGACCTGTGGAATGAGGAGGGTTTACTCATAATGTCAGGATTGATTGAGGGAGGAGGATAGCTCTGACTGCTGTGGAAGAGGAGGATAGAGAGAGGAAGAGGAGGGTAGAGAGAGGAAGAAGTAGCTCTGAGGGTGAAGAGGAGGATAGTTCTTTGAAGAGGAGGATAGAGAGAGGAAGAGGAGGATCTGAGCTGGGAAGTTCTAAGGGATAAATAGGAGGGAAGACCAGGAAGAGGAGGTTGCAGAGAGGGGGATGAGGAGGATAGAGAGAGGAAGAGGAGGATAGAGAGGGGATCGGGTTTATTTGGACAGAGGCAGGGTAGAGAAAGGAAGAGGAGGATATCAAGAGAGGAAGAGGAGGATAGAGAGGGGAAGAGGGGAGGATAGAGAGGGAAGAGGAGGTAGAGAGGAAGAGGGGAGGATAGAGAGGGAAGAGGAGGGTAGAGAGAGGAAGAGGAGGGTAGGAAGAGGAGGATAGAGAGGGGAAGAGGGGATAGAGGGGAAGAGGAGGATAGAGAGGAAGAGGAGGATAGAGAGGGAAGAGGAGGGTAGAGAGAGGAAGAGGAGGATAGAGAGAGGAAGAGGAGGATAGAGGGGAAGAGGAGGATAGAGAGGGGAAGAGGAGGATAGAGAGGGAAGAGGAGGATAGAGAGGGGAAGAGAAGAGGGATAGAGAGGGGAAGAGGAGGATAGAGAGGGAAGAGGAGGGTAGAGAGAGGAAGAGGAGGGTAGAGAGAGGAAGAGGAGTGATAGAGAGAGGAAGAGGAGGATAGAGAGGGGAAGAGGAGGATAGAGAGGGGAAGAGGAGGATAGAGAGGGGAAGAGGAGGGTAGAGAGAGAGGAAGAGGAGGGTAGAGAGAGCAAGAGGAGGGTAGAGAGAGGAAGAGGAGGGTAGAGAGAGGAAGAGGAGGGTAGAGAGAGGAAGAGGAGGATAGAGAGAGGAAGAGGAGGGTAGAGAGGGGAAGAGGAGGAGAGAGAGGGGAAGAGGAGGGAGAGAGAGGAAGAGGAGGATAGAGAGAGGAAGAGGAGGGATAGAGAGAGGAAGAGGAGGATAGAGAGAGGAAGAGGAGGGTAGAGAGGAAGAGCAGGGTAGAGAGAGGAAGAGGAGGATAGAGAGAGGAAGAGGAGGGTAGAGAGAGGAAGAGGAGGATAGAGAGAGGAAGAGGAGGGTAGAGGGGAAGAGCAGGGTAGAGAGGAAGGAAGAGGGCAGTAGTCCATAGCTCATTCCCATCACAGTAATAGTACTACAGGAATCTAGCATTCACCCCTCAGGACAGAAGGAAGGTCTCCACTCTCTTTAAGCTCCTGTAAAAACACAGAACACAGGTCAATACAGGTCTGGTCTTCATACCAGCTGATACATGAGAAAATAACAGAGGACTGGACCTGTCATGTAACCTTCCAGCAGCATCAGAAACAAATACTCTATTGATGCACAATAACTATGAATAGATACACAGAGGACTACTGTCTCATTAAACTATGTATAGATACACAGAGAACTACTGTCTCATTAAACTATGTATAGATACACAGAGAACTACTGTCTCATTAAACTATGAATAGATACACAGAGAACTTCTGTCTCATTAAACTATGAATAGATACACAGAGAACTTCTGTCTCATTAAACTATGAATAGATACACAGAGAACTACTGTCTCATTAAACTATGTATAGATACACAGAGAACTACTGTCTCATTAAACTATGAATAGATACACAGAGAACTACTGTCTCATTAAACTATGTATAGATACACAGAGAACTACTGTCTCATTAAACTAACTGTGAATAGATACACAGAGAACTACTGTCTCATTAAACTAACTGTGAATAGATACACAGAGAACTACTGTCTCATTAAACTATGTATAGATACACATAGAACTACTGTCTCATTAAACTAACTATGTATAGATACACATAGAACTACTGTCTCATTAAACTAACTATGAATAGATACACAGAGAACTCCTGTCTCATTAAACTAACTATGTATAGACACACAGAGAACCCCTGTCTCATTAAACTAACTATGTATAGATACACAGAGAACTACTGTCTCATTAAACTAACTATGTATAGATACACAGAGAACTCCTGTCTCATTAAACTAACTGTGAATAGATACACAGAGAACTCCTGTCTCATTAAACTCAGTGACATGTTATCACAATGCAGTCCTTATAAAGACCAGTGATTGACAGGTGACCTCTTAAAACTGAACTCCAGCTGACATCAACCACGAGCCACTGCTGGGCCATACGCAGCTTTAAACCCAGCCGGACGACAGGCCTAGTTCATGCAAAGCAAGGCACTTGGTGAAATAAGTAGGCATAACCTAACAGAGGATTACTGTTAGACACACACCGGGTACCTTACTATCTCAATGTTGTGTAACCTTCCCTCAGAATGATTTAATGTAGTTCACTAAGAAACCTTGGTATTTACATTACACCAATCTTTTCCTCTGTGCTTTTTTTTTTTTTACTACCGAGGATGACCCCCACCCCCCACCCCCACCCCCCTCCATGCTGCCTGTCTGACTGTGCATGGCATGACGACATTAAGCAGGCTAAGAAAACAGAACACGGTGCTTTAGTGACACCTGGTGGAGAGTCTGTGGTACTGCTGTTGCCTCTGTCTGTGACACTGTGACATACCTGGCTGATCCTATAAGGGTTGGTTTCCTAGACACAGATTCTGCCTAGTTTAGGACTAAAAAGCTATTTTAAAAATGGACGATCTCCATTGTGAATGGTTTATAGACACATCAAGACTAGTCCAGAACTAAGTGGGAGGTAATAAGTGCAATTATGGTCTGAGGTGTAAAACAAAAATCACTTCTCACCTTCACAATGTCCAGCCCGCCAATGAGTTCCCCATTGACATATAGCTGAGGGTACGTTGGCCAGTTTGAGTACGTCTTTAGACCCTGTCTGACCTGGACATTGGTGATTGGAAGATAAATGAAGAAAACCATGTTAACATGTAGAAAAACATCTTTAAGTTTCACCAACATGGTTTTGCAAATGTCATAGACAGATACAGCCTCTTTTACCTCCTCATCTTCCAGGATATTAAAGGTGCTATATTCCACCCTGCAAACAGGAAACACAGACAAGATATTAACCATCATATTATAAACACAGACAAGATATTAACCATCATATCAAAGGTGCTATATTCCACCCTGCAAACAGGAAACACAGACAAGATATTAACCATCATATTATAAACACAGACAAGATATTAACCATCATATCAAAGGTGCTATATTCCACCCTGCAAACAGGAAACACAGACAAGATATTAACCATCATATTATAAACACAGACAAGATATTAACCATCATATCAAAGGTGCTATATTCCACCCTGCAAACAGGAAACACAGACAAGATATTAACCATCATATTATAAACACAGACAAGATATTAACCATCATATCAAAGGTGCTATATTCCACCCTGCAAACAGGAAACACAGACAAGATATTAACCATCATATTATAAACACAGACAAGATATTAACCATCATATCAAAGGTGCTATATTCCACCCTGCAAACAGGAAACACAGACAAGATATTAACCATCATATTATAAACACAGACAAGATATTAACCATCATATCAAAGGTGCTATATTCCACCCTGCAAACAGGAAACACAGACAAGATATTAACCATCATATCAAAGGTGCCATATTCCACCCTGCAAACAGGAAACACAGACAAGATATTAACCATCATATCAAAGGTGCTATATTCCACCCTGCAAACAGGAAACACAGGCAAGATATTAACCATCATATCAAAGGTGCTATATTCCACCCTGCAAACAGGAAACACAGACAAGATATTAACCATCATATCAAAGGTGCTATATTCCACCCTGCAAACAGGAAACACAGACAAGATATTAACCATCATATTATAAACACAGACAAGATATTAACCATCATATCAAAGGTGCTATATTCCACCATGCAAACAGGAAACACAGACAAGATATTAACCATCATATTATAAACACAGACAAGATATTAACCATCATATCAAAGGTGCTATATTCCACCCTGCAAACAGGAAACACAGACAAGATATTAACCATCATATCAAAGGTGCTATATTCCACCCTGCAAACAGGAAACACAGACAAGATATTAACCATCATATCAAAGGTGCTATATTCCACCCTGCAAACAGGAAACACAGACAAGATATTAACCATCATATCAAAGGTGCTATATTCCACCCTGCAAACAGGAAACACAGACAAGATATTAACCATCATATTATAAACACAGACAAGATATTAACCATCATATCAAAGGTGCTATATTCCACCCTGCAAACAGGAAACACAGGCAAGATATTAACCATCATATTATAAACACAGACAAGATATTAACCATCATATCAAAGGTGCTATATTCCACCCTGCAAACAGGAAACACAGACAAGATATTAACCATCATATTATAAACACAGACAAGATATTAACCATCATATTATAAACACAGACAAGATATTAACCATCATATTATAAACACAGACAAGATATTAACCATCATATTATAAACACAGACAAGATATTAACCATCATATTATAAACACAGACAAGATATTAACCATCATATTATAAACACAGACAAGATATTAACCATCATATCAAAGGTGCTATATTCCACCCTGCAAACAGGAAACACAGACAAGATATTAACCATCATATTATAAACACAGACAAGATATTAACCATCATATCAAAGGTGCTATATTCCACCCTGCAAACAGGAAACACAGACAAGATATTAACCATCATATTATAAACACAGGCAAGATATTAACCATCATATCAAAGGTGCTATATTCCACCCTGCAAACAGGAAACACAGACAAGATATTAACCATCATATCAAAGGTGCTATATTCCACCCTGCAAACAGGAAACACAGACAAGATATTAACCATCATATTATAAACACAGACAAGATATTAACCATCATATCAAAGGTGCTATATTCCACCCTGCAAACAGGAAACACAGACAAGATATTAACCATCATATCAAAGGTGCTATATTCCACCCTGCAAACAGGAAACACAGACAAGATATTAACCATCATATTATAAACACAGACAAGATATTAACCATCATATCAAAGGTGCTATATTCCACCCTGCAAACAGGAAACACAGACAAGATATTAACCATCATATCAAAGGTGCTATATTCCACCCTGCAAACAGGAAACACAGACAAGATATTAACCATCATATCAAAGGTGCTATATTCCATATTCATCATCTCCAGTATCGTGATATAGTGGTGTTACCTCACCCTGTTCATTATCTCCAGTATCGTGATATAGTGGTGTTACCTCACCCTGTTCATTATCTCCAGTATCGTGATATAGTGGTGTTTAACCTCACCCTGTTCATTATCTCCAGTATCGTGATATAGTGGTGTTACCTCACCCTGTTCATTATCTCCAGTATCGTGATATAGTGGTGTTACCTCACCCTGTTCATTATCTCCAGTATCGTGATATAGTGGTGTTTAACCTCACCCTGTTCATTATCTCCAGTATCGTGATATAGTGGTGTTACCTCACCCTGTTCATTATCTCCAGTATCGTGATATAGTGGTGTTTAACCTCACCCTGTTCATTATCTCCAGTATCGTGATATAGTGGTGTTACCTCACCCTGTTCATTATCTCCAGTATCGTGATAGTGGTGTTACCTCACCCTGTTCATTATCTCCAGTATCGTGATAGTGGTGTTACCTCACCCTGTTCATTATCATGATATAGTGGTGTTACCTCACCCTGTTCATTATCATGATATAGTGGTGTTACCTCACCCTGTTCATTATCGTGATATAGTGGTGTTACCTCACCCTGTTCATTATCTCCAGTATCGTGATATAGTGGTGTTACCTCACCCTGTTCATTATCTCCAGTATCGTGATATAGTGGTGTTACCTCACCCTGTTCATTATCTCCAGTATCGTGATATAGTGGTGTTACCTCACCCTGTTCATTATCTCCAGTATCGTGATATAGTGGTGTTACCTCACCCTGTTCATTATCTCCAGTATCGTGATATAGTGGTGTTCTCACCCTGAGCTGTTCATCATCTCCAGTATCGTGATAGAGGTGTTACCTCACCCTGTTCATTATCTCCAGTATCGTGATATAGCAGTGTTACCTCACCCTGTTCATTATCTCCAGTATCGTGATATAGCGGTGTTACCTCACCCTGTTCATCATCTCCAGTATCGTGATATAGTGGTGTTATGTCACCCTGTTCATTATCTCCAGTATCGTGATATAGTTGTGTTACCTCACCCTGTTCATCATCTCCAGTATCGTGATATAGCGGTGTTACCTCACCCTGTTCATCATCTCCAGTATCGTGATATAGTGGTGTTACCTCACCCTGTTCATTATCTCCAGTATCGTGATATAGTTGTGTTACCTCACCCTGTTCATCATCTCCAGTATCGTGATATAGTGGTGTTATGTCACCCTGAGCTGTTCATTTTCTCCAGTATCGTGATATAGCGGTGTTACCTCACCCTGTTCATCATCTCCAGTATCGTGATATAGTGGTGTTACCTCACCCTGTTCATTATCTCCAGTATCGTGATATAGTGGTGTTATGTCACCCTGAGCTGTTCATTATCTCCAGTATCGTGATATAGTGGTGTTCTTACCCCGAGCTGTTCATTATCTCCAGTATCTGAAGACTGAATCCACATTTGGCTTGCTACAGATACAGGAAGAAAAACAGACTTTAGAAACCAAACAGATAACTTAATCATACCCATGCCAGTATCTTAACAAAGAACATACACTTTATAATCAACATATTAACTCAATCATTCAGATCCTTCAACAGGTGAGTCCACACAAAACCATTTTATTGCAGAACAAAATCACAGGAAGTAATGTTTCTGGTCTTCAATTTTTTTAAGACAAAGATAATTTCAAATAGCTAATATAAAAATGGTGTTTTCTGAGTGAGTAGGAGAAATGCTTTCAAGATAACACATTGTTTTAAGTGGCGGCCTAGTGGTTAGAGCGTTGGGCCAGTAACCGAAAGGTTGCCGGATCGAATCCCGAGCTAAAAATATGTCATTCTGAACAAGGCACTGTTCCTAGGCCGTCAGTGTAAATAAGAAGTTGTTCTTAACGGACTTGCCTCGTTAAGCAGGAGGAGATAGGACTTCTTCCACTCCAGAATGAAACCAAACTCAAGCTTTCATTGAGCAAGTTTCAACTCCTATTGGTTTCACAGGAGCCCACTGAGAAACGGCCTTTTAAGAAATGGAGGAAAACTAAATAAAGATCCATTACTACAAACAGAACGGAAGGGAGAGACAGGAATCACAGGGGACCTGGTTTAAACTGCTCTGAAGACATCTCTTCATCTGTGAGCAGCAGCAATCAATATGAAGAGGTAGGAGGGGGGTACTCCTGGACCATTAGTGTCTGTGTGTGTGTCTGTGGGGGGGGGGTACTCCTGAACCATTAGTGTCTGTGGGGGTACTCCTGAACCATTAGTGTCTGTGGGGGGGGTACTCCTGAACCATTAGTGTCTGTGTGTGTGTGTCTGTGGGGGGGGGGTACTCCTGGACCATTAGTGTCTGTGTGTCTGTCTGTGGGGGGGGGTACTCCTGAACCATTAGTGTCTGTGTGTGTGTGTCTGTCTGTGGGGGGGTACTCCTGAACCATTAGTGTCTGTGTGTCTGTCTGTGGTGGGGGGGTACTCCTGAACCATTAGTGTCTGTGTGTCTGTCTGTCTGTGGGGGGGGGGTACTCCTGGACCATTAGTGTCTGTGTGTCTGTCTGTCTGTGGGGGGGGGGGGTACTCCTGGACCATTAGTGTCTGTGTGTCTGTCTGTGGGGGAGGGGGGTACTCCTGAACCATTAGTGTCTGTGTGTCTGTCTGTCTGTGGGGGGGGGTACTCTGGACCATTAGTGTCTGTGTGTCTGTCTGTGGGGGAGGGGGGTACTCCTGAACCATTAGTGTCTGTGTGTCTGTCTGTCTGTCTGTGGGGGGGGGTACTCCTGAACCATTAGTGTCTGTGTGTGTGTCTGTGGGGGGGTACTCCTGGACCATTAGTGTCTGTGTGTCTGTCTGTGGGGGGGGGGGGTACTCCTGGACCATTAGTGTCTGTGTGTCTGTCTGTGGGGGGGGGTACTCCTGGACCATTAGTGTCTGTGTCTGTCTGGGGGTACTCCTGGACCATTAGTGTCTGTGTGTCTGTCTGTGGGGGGGGGGTACTCCTGGACCATTAGTGTCTGTGTGTCTGTCTGTGGGGGGGGGGGTACTCCTGGACCATTAGTGTCTGTGTGTCTGTCTGTGGGGGGGGTACTCCTGGACCATTAGTGTCTGTGTGTCTGTCTGTCTGTGGGGGGGGTACTCCTGGACCATTAGTGTCTGTGTGTGTGTCTGTCTGTGGGGGGGGTACTCCTGGACCATAAGTGTCTGTGTGTCTGTCTGTCTGTGGGGGGGGGGTACTCCTGGACCATTAGTGTCTGTGTGTCTGTCTGTGGGGGGGGGGGGGGGGTGGTACTCCTAAACCATTAGTGTCTGTGTGTGTGTCTGTGGGGGGAGGGGGGGGTACTCCTGGACCATTAGTGTCTGTGTGTCTGTCTGTGTGGGGTGGGGGGGGGTACTCCTGAACCATTAGTGTCTGTGTGTCTGTCTGTGGGGGGGGGGTACTCCTGAACCATTAGTGTCTGTGTGTCTGTCTGTGGGGGGGGGGGTACTCCTGGACCATTAGTGTCTGTGTGTCTGTCTGTGGGAGGGGGGGTACTCCTGAACCATTAGTGTCTGTGTGTCTGTCTGTGGGGGGGGGGTACTCCTGGACCATTAGTGTCTGTGTGTGTGTGTCTGTCTGTGGGGGGGGGGGTACTCCTGGACCATTAGTGTCTGTGTGTGTGTGTCTGTGGGGGGGGGTACTCCTGAACCATTAGTGTCTGTGTGTGTGTCTGTCTGTGGGGGGTACTCCTGAACCATTAGTGTCTGTGTGTCTGTCTGTGGGGGGAGGGGGGGGTACTCCTGGACCATTAGTGTCTGTGTTGGTGTGTGTGTCTGTCTGTGAGGGGGGTACTCCTGAACCATTAGTGTCTGTGTCTGTCTGTGGGGGGGGGGGGGGGGTACTCCTGAACCATTAGTGTCTGTGTGTCTGCCTGTGGGGGGGGGGGGTACTCCTGAACCATTAGTGTCTGTGTGTCTGCCTGTGGGGGGGGGGGTACTCCTGAACCATTAGTGTCTGTGTGTCTGTCTGTGGGGGGGGGGGGGGTACTCCTGAACCATTAGTGTCTGTGTGTCTGCCTGTGGGGGGGTACTCCTGAACCATTAGTGTCTGTGTGTCTGTCTGTGGGGGGGTGGGGGGTACTCCTGAACCATTAGTGTCTGTGTGTGTGTGTCTGTCTGTGGGGGGTACTCCTGAACCATTAGTGTCTGTGTGTGTGTCTGTGGGGGGGGGGGGTACTCCTGGACCATTAGTGTCTGTGTGTCTGTCTGTGGGGGGGTACTCCTGGACCATTAGTGTCTGTCTGTGGGGGGGGGGGTACTCTGAACCATTAGTGTCTGTGTGTCTGTCTGTGGGGGGGGGGTACTCCTGAACCATTAGTGTCTGTGTGTGTGTCTGTGGGGGGAGGGGGGTACTCCTGAACCATTAGTGTGTGTGTGTGTCTGTGGGGGGGGGGGGGGGTACTCCTGGACCATTAGTGTCTGTGTTGGTGTGTGTGTCTGTCTGTGGGGGGGGGGGTACTCCTGAACCATTAGTGTCTGTGTGTGTGTGTCTGTCTGTGGGGGGGGGGGTACTCCTGAACCATTAGTGTCTGTGTGTGTGTCTGTCTGTGGGGGGGGGGGGGGTACTCCTGAACCATTAGTGTCTGTGTGTGTGTCTGTCTGTGGGGGGGGGGGGGGTACTCCTGAACCATTAGTGTCTGTGTGTGTGTCTGTCTGTGGGGGGGGGGGGGGTACTCCTGGACCATTAGTGTCTGTGTTGGTGTGTGTGTCTGTCTGTGGGGGGGGGGGTACTCCTGAACCATTAGTGTCTGTGTGTCTGTCTGTGGGGGGGGGGGGTACTCCTGATCCATTAGTGTCTGTGTGTCTGTCTGTGGGGGGGGGGGGTACTCCTGAACCATTAGTGTCTGTGTGTGTGTCTGTCTGTGGGGGGGGGGGGGGTACTCCTGGACCATTAGTGTCTGTGTGTGTCTGTGGGGGGGGGGTACTCCTGGACCATTAGTGTCTGTGTCTGTGTGTGTGTCTGTCTGTGGGGGGTACTCCTGGACCATTAGTGTCTGTGTGTGTGTCTGTGGGGGGGGGTACTCCTGAACCATTAGTGTCTGTGTGTGTGTCTGTCTGTGGGGGGGGGGGGTACTCCTGGACCATTAGTGTCTGTGTGTCTGTCTGTGGGGGTACTCCTGGACCATTAGTGTCTGTGTGTCTGTCTGTGGGGGGGGGGTACTCCTGGACCATTAGTGTCTGTGTGTCTGTCTGTGGGGGGGGGTACTCCTGAACCATTAGTGTCTGTGTGTCTGTCTGTCTGGGGGGGGGGGTACTCCTGGACCATTAGTGTCTGTGTGTCTGTCTGTGGGGGGGGGGTACTCCTGGACCATTAGTGTCTGTGTGTCTGTCTGTGGGGTGGAGGGGGTACTCCTGGACCATTAGTGTCTGTGTGTCTGTCTGTGGGGGAGGGGTACTCCTGAACCATTAGTGTCTGTGTGTCTGTCTGTCTGTGGGGGTGGGGGGGTACTCCTGAACCATTAGTGTCTGTGTGTCTGTCTGTCTGTGGGGGGGTACTCCTGGACCATTAGTGTCTGTGTGTGTGTCTGTGGGGGGGGGGGGTACTCCTGAACCATTAGTGTCTGTGTGTGTGTCTGTCTGTGGGGGGGGGGTACTCCTGGACCATTAGTGTCTGTGTGTCTGTCTGTGGGGGGTACTCCTGGACCATTAGTGTCTGTGTGTCTGTCTGTGGGGGGGGGGGTACTCCTGGACCATTAGTGTCTGTGTGTCTGTCTGTGGGGGGGTACTCCTGAACCATTAGTGTCTGTGTGTCTGTCTGTCTGGGGGGGGGGGGTACTCCTGGACCATTAGTGTCTGTGTGTCTGTCTGTGGGGGGTACTCCTGGACCATTAGTGTCTGTGTGTCTGTCTGTGGGGTGGAGGGGGTACTCCTGGACCATTAGTGTCTGTGTGTCTGTCTGTGGGGAGGGGGTACTCCTGAACCATTAGTGTCTGTGTGTCTGTCTGTCTGTGGGGGTGGGGGGTACTCCTGGACCATTAGTGTCTGTGTGTCTGTCTGTCTGTGGGGGGGTACTCCTGGACCATTAGTGTCTGTGTGTCTGTCTGTCTGTGGGGGGGTACTCCTGGACCATTAGTGTCTGTGTGTCTGTCTGTCTGTGGGGGGGGGTACTCCTGAACCATTAGTGTCTGTGTGTCTGTCTGTGGGGGGTACTCCTGAACCATTAGTGTCTGTGTGTCTGTCTGTCTGTGGGGGAGGGGGTACTCCTGGACCATTAGTGTCTGTGTGTCTGTCTGTCTGTGGGGGGAGGGGGGTACTCCTGGACCATTAGTGTCTGTGAGTCTGTCTGTGGGGGGGTACTCCTGGACCATTAGTGTCTGTGTGTCTGTCTGTGGGGGGTACTCCTGAACCATTAGTGTCTGTGTGTCTGTCTGTGGGGGGGGGGGTACTCCTGAACCATTAGTGTCTGTGTGTGTGTGTGTCTGTCTGTGGGGGGGGGGGGGGTGAGGTGCAGAACATTATTGATTTCAGATTAGCCTCAATTCTGCTGAAATGTATGCAATACCAATTGTCCTTATCTACTAGATTGGCCAACTGGTACCTCTTGAAGTAATGTACTGGAGTTATATTAGAATAGTATTATATAGGCCAACTGGTACCTCTTGAAGTAATGTACTGGAGTTATATTAGAATAGTACTATATAGGCCAACTGGTACCTCTTGAAGTAATGTACTGGAGTTATATTAGAATAGTATTATATAGTATTATATAGGCCAACTGGTACCTCTTGAAGTAATGTACTGGAGTTATATTAGAATAGTACTATATAGGCCAAACACAAGACTCAGTTTATTGTCCATGTTTCTGCATAGCATTTATTTACGATTAGCTGCAATTATATTCAAGTCCTATTCTGCTTTTCTATTGCATTATAATATATATTTTTTATATCTTTATTTAATTAGGCAAGTCAGAAGAAGAACAAATTCTTACTTACAATGACGGCCAAGGAACAGTGGGTTAACTGGTCTAGGAACAGTGGGGTTAACTGGTCTAGGAACAGTGGGGTTAACTGGTCTAGGAAAAGTGGGTTAACTGGTCTAGAAACAGTGGGGTTAACTGGTCTAGGAACAGTGGGGTTAACTGGTCTAGGAACAGTGGGGTTAACTGGTCTAGGAACAGTGGGGTTAACTGGTCTAGGAACAGTGGGGTTAACTGGTCTAGGAACAGTGGGGTTAACTGGTCTAGGAACAGTGGGTTAACAGGTCTAGGAACAGTGGGTTAACTGGTCTAGGAACAGTGGGGTTAACTGGTCTAGGAACAGTGGGGTTAACTGGTCTAGGAACAGTGGGGTTAACTGGTCTAGGAACAGTGGGGTTAACTGGTCTAGGAACAGTGGGGTTAACTGGTCTAGGAACAGTGGGGTTAACTGGTCTAGGAACAGTGGGTTAACTGGTCTAGGAACAGTGGGTTATCTGGTCTAGGAACAGTGGGTTAACTGGTCTAGGAACAGTGGGTTAACTGGTCTAGGAACAGTGGGGTTAACTGGTCTAGGAACAGTGGGTTAACTGGTCTAGGAACAGTGGGTTAACTGGTCTAGGAACAGTGGGTTAACTGGTCTAGGAACAGTGGGGTTAACTGGTCTAGGAACAGTGGGGTTAACTGGTCTAGGAACAGTGGGGTTAACTGGTCTAGGAACAGTGGGGTTAACTGGTCTAGGAACAGTGGGTTAACTGGTCTAGGAACAGTGGGGTTAACTGGTCTAGGAACAGTGGGGTTAACTGGTCTAGGAACAGTGGGGTTAACTGGTCTAGGAACAGTGGGTTAACTGGTCTAGGAACAGTGGGTTATCTGGTCTAGGAACAGTGGGTTAACTGGTCTAGGAACAGTGGGTTAACTTGTCTAGGAACAGTGGGTTAACTGGTCTAGGAACAGTGGGGTTAACTGGTCTAGGAACAGTGGGGTTAACTGGTCTAGGAACAGTGGGGTTAACTGGTCTAGGAACAGTGGGGTTAACTGGTCTAGGAACAGTGGGGTTAACTGGTCTAGGAACAGTGGGGTTAACTGGTCTAGGAACAGTGGGGTTAACTGGTCTAGGAACAGTGGGTTAACTGGTCTAGGAACAGTGGGTTAACTGGTCTAGGAACAGTGGGGTTAACTGGTCTAGGAACAGTGGGGTTAACTGGTCTAGGAAAAGTGGGGTTAACTGGTCTAGGAAAAGTGGGGTTAACTGGTCTAGGAAAAGTGGGGTTAACTGGTCTAGGAACAGTGGGTTGACTGGTCTAGGAACAGTGGGGTTAACTGGTCTAGGAACAGTGGGGTTAACTGGTCTAGGAACAGTGGGTTAACTGGTCTAGGAACAGTGGGTTAACTGGTCTAGGAACAGTGGGGTTAACTGGTCTAGGAACAGTGGGGTTAACTGGTCTAGGAAAAGTGGGGTTAACTGGTCTAGGAAAAGTGGGGTTAACTGGTCTAGGAACAGTGGGTTGACTGGTCTAGGAACAGTGGGGTTAACTGGTCTAGGAACAGTGGGGTTAACTGGTCTAGGAACAGTGGGTTAACTGGTCTAGGAACAGTGGGTTAACTGGTCTAGGAACAGTGGGTTAACTGGTCTAGGAACAGTGGGTTATCTGGTCTAGGAACAGTGGGTTAACTGGTCTAGGAACAGTGGGGTTAACTGGTCTAGGAACAGTGGGTTAACTGGTCTAGGAACAGTGGGTTAACTGCCTTGTTCAGGGGCAGAATGACAGATTTTTACCTTGTCAGCTCAGGGGCTCGATCTAGCAACCTTTCTGTTACAAGTCCAACGCTCTAACCACTAGGCTATCTGCTGCCACCATTCTATTCCATTAATTAAGTACACAGACCAAACAAACACACAGGTTTATTGCCCTGTTATATAGTGACACCTACATACCTCTTTATTGCCCTGTTATATAGTGACACCTACATACCTCTTTATTGCCCTGTTATATAGTGACACCTCTTTATTGCCCTGTTATATAGTGACACCTACATACCTCTTTATTGCCCTGTTATATAGTGACACCTCTTTATTGTCCTGTTATATAGTGACACCTACATACCTCTTTATTGCCCTGTTATATAGTGACACCTACATACCTCTTTATTGTCCTGTTATATAGTGACACCTACATACCTCTTTATTGCCCTGTTATATAGTGACACCTACATACCTCTTTATTGTCCTGTTATATAGTGACACCTACATACCTCTTTATTGTCCTGTTATATAGTGACACCTACATACCTCTTTATTGCCCTGTTATATAGTGACACCTACATACCTCTTTATTGCCCTGTTATATAGTGACACCTACATACCTCTTTATTGTCCTGTTATATAGTGACACCTACATACCTCTTTATTGTCCTGTTATATAGTGACACCTACATACCTCTTTATTGCCCTGTTATATAGTGACACCTCTTTATTGCCCTGTTATATAGTGACACCTACATACCTCTGTATTTTCCTGTTATATAGTGACACCTCTTTATTGCCCTGTTACATAGTGACACCTACATACCTCTTTATTGTCCTGTTATATAGTGACACCTACATACCTCTTTATTGTCCTGTTATATAGTGACACCTACATACCTCTTTATTGTCCTGTTATATAGTGACACCTACATACCTCTTTATTGCCCTGTTATATAGTGACACCTACATACCTCTTTATTGTCCTGTTATATAGTGACACCTACATACCTCTGTATTTTCCTGTTATATAGTGATACCTCTTTATTGCCCTGTTATATAGTGACACCTACATACCTCTTTATTGCCCTGTTATATAGTGACACCTACATACCTCTTTATTGCCCTGTTATATAGTGACACCTACATACCTCTTTATTGCCCTGTTATATAGTGACACCTACATACCTCTTTATTGCCCTGTTATATAGTGACACCTACATACCTCTTTATTGCCCTGTTATATAGTGACACCTACATACCTCTTTATTGTCCTGTTATATAGTGACACCTACATACCTCTTTATTGTCCTGTTATATAGTGACACCTACATACCTCTTTATTGTCCTGTTATATAGTGACACCTACATACCTCTGTATTTTCCTGTTATATAGTGATACCTCTTTATTGCCCTGTTATATAGTGACACCTACATACCTCTTTATTGCCCTGTTATATAGTGACACCTACATACCTCTTTATTGCCCTGTTATATAGTGACACCTACATACCTCTTTATTGTCCTGTTACATAGTGACACCTACATACCTCTTTATTGCCCTGTTATATAGTGACACCTACATACCTCTTTATTGTCCTGTTATCTAGTGACACCTACATACCTCTTTATTGTCCTGTTATATAGTGACACCTACATACCTCTTTATTGTCCTGTTATATAGTGACACCTACATACCTCTTTATTGTCCTGTTACATAGTGACACCTACATACCTCTTTATTGTCCTGTTACATAGTGACACCTACATACCTCTTTATTGTCCTGTTATATAGTGACACCTACATACCTCTTTATTGTCCTGTTATCTAGTGACACCTACATACCTCTTTATTGTCCTGTTATATAG
>NW_027012524.1:357500-407500 GCF_036934945.1 Oncorhynchus masou masou
GCAAAGTGGTATTGTCAAGTCTACGAAATAGTTTTGTAATTATTCCTGTGGAACACTTTAAATCCCCCTGAGAACATCACAGTGGGATGAAACTGCTATTGATGTGTCCGCTGGAGTCTCCCGTTTCATCTGCGCCTCGTGGTCACAGCTACGAGGTCCACAGACACAGACTTTCCTTTGTCTGGATTGGCCAGAAAAGGTCACGTGTCGCTCCCCATGCAAATGGCCGCGCTTGAATGGAAGAAAATCGGGACGACCAGTGCTTTTAAGGAGTGTAAAGCAATTGATGTTGCGCCATTCACAGAGCCCACTGTACACAGAAGTATCGGTCGGAACCAGTCCAGAACTTCTCAGTCCCCCCAATTTTTTTATTTTATTTTTTACAAATGGAATGATTCACTTTGCCGTTGTAGTCGTTGGGATTCGGTAGTTGATCGCGGTGAATCAAATACTGGGAATGTAAATTATATTTTGTGAGTCGAACAGTAACAGGAAAACAATTTAGTAGCCTCCCTTTTTGGATTATGGTGCTGTAAAACTTGTTTGGTGGATACCTCAGGTTGATCTGGGCATGTATTTAAATGAGACTCTGCAACTTAATAGCTGCTCGTCAAGCCTGCAGTGAACACATCTAAAAATGTAAGAAAAATATGACTCGAGAAGTACATTTCCTGAAGACAATTATGATGTGATTTGTGCTCGCGTCAGCTGTCTAACTATATTGTTCATGCTAGATTGTGTTAAATGTAGAATTCAAACTGAATAGAAGCTGAAGCAGATCAACACACTAAAGACAGGGCCTGATTACTTTAATAGAATGCTACACATAGAAGATCCATTATGATGAATGACAGAACGATGCCCTCGAACTTGGCTGGGACATTATTATTATTTTTTTTTTTAACCTTTATTTAACTAGGCAAGTGAGTTAAGAACAAATTCTTATTTTCAATGACGGCATAGGAACAGTGGGGTTAACTGCCTGTTCAGGGGCAGAATGACAGATTTGTATCTTGTCAGCCCGGGGTTTGAACTTGCAACCTTCCGGTTACTAGTCCAACGCTCTAACCACTAGGCTACCCTGCCTCCTTCAAACTCTAACCACTAAGCTACCTGCCGTACCTACACTCTAACCACTAGGCTACCTGCCGTCCCTACACTCTAACCACTAGGCTACCCTGCCGTCCCTACACTCTAACCACTAGGCTACCCTGCCGTCCCTACACTCTAACCACTAAGCTACCTGCCGTCCCTACACACTAACCACTAGGCTACCCTGCTGTCCCTACACTCTAACCACTAGGCTACCCTGCCTTCCCTACACTCTAACCACTAGGCTACCCTGCCGCCCCTACACTCTAACCACTAGGCTACCCTGCCGTCCCTACACTCTAACCACTAGGCTACCCTGCCGTCCCTACACTCTAACCACTAGGCTACCCTGCCGTCCCTACACTCTAACCACTAGGCTACCTGCCGTCCCTACACTCTAACCACTAGGCTACCCTGCCGTCCCTACACTCTAACCACTAGGCTACCCTGCCGTCCCTACACTCTAACCACTAGGCTACCTGCCGTCCCTACACTCTAACCACTAGGTTACCTGCCGTCCCTACACTCTAACCACTAGGCTACCCTGCCGCCCCTACACTCTAACCACTAGGTTACCTGCCGTCCCTACACTCTAACCACTAGGTTACCTGCCGTCCCTACACTCTAACCACTAGGCTACCTGCCGTCCCTACACTCTAACCACTAGGTTACCTGCCGTCCCTACACTCTAACCACTAGGCTACCTGCCGCCCCCACACTCTAACCACTAGGCTACCCTGCCGCCCCCACACTCTAACCACTAGGCTACCCTGCCGCCCCTACACTCTAACCACTAGGCTACCCTGCCGCCCCTACACTCTAACCACTAGGCTACCCTGCCGCCCCTACACTCTAACCACTAGGCTACCCTGCCGCCCCTACACTCTAACCACTAGGCCACCCTGCCGCCCCTACACTCTAACCACTAGGCTACCCTGCCGCCCTACACTCTAACCACTAGGCTACCCTGCCGTCCCTACACTCTAACCACTAGACTACCCTGCTGCCCCTACACTCTAACCACTAGGCTACCCTGCCTCCCCTACACTCTAACCACTAGGCTACCCTGCCGCCCCTACACTCTAACCACTAGGCTACCCTGCCGCCCCTACACTCTAACCACTAGGCTACCTGCCGCCCCTACACTCTAACCACTAGGCTACCCTACCGCCCCTACACTCTAACCACTAGGCTACCCTGCCGTCCCTACACTCTAACCACTAGGCTACCTGCCGCCCCTACACTCTAACCACTAGGCTACCCTGCCGCCCCCTACACTCTAACCACTAGGCTGCCCTGCCGCCCCTACACTCTAACCACTAGGCTACCTGCCGTCCCTACACTCTAACCACTAGGCTACCTGCCGTCCCTACACTCTAACCACTAGGCTACCTGCCGTCCCTACACTCTAACCACTAGGCTACCTGCCGTCCCTACACTCTAACCACTAGGCTACCTGCCGTCCCTACACTCTAACCACTAGGCTACCCTGCCGCCCCTACACTCTAACCACTAGGCTACCCTGCCGCCCCTACACTCTAACCACAAGGCTACCTGCCGTCCCTACACTCTAACCACTAGACTACCTGCCGCCCCTACACTCTAACCACTAGGCTACCCTGCCGCCCCTACACTCTAACCACTAGGCTACCCTGCCGCCCCTACACTCTAACCACTAGGCTACCCTGCCGACCTTACACTCTAACCACTAGGCTACCCTGCCGCCCCTACACTCTAACCACTAGGCTACCCTGCCGCCCCTACACTCTAACCACTAGGCTACCCTGCCGACCTTACACTCTAACCACTAGGCTACCCTGCCGCCCCTACACTCTAACCACTAGGCTACCCTGCCGCCCCCTACACTCTAACCACTAGGCTACCCTGCCGCCCCAACACTCTAACCACTAGGCTACCTGCCGTCCCTACACTCTAACCACTAGTCTACCTGCCGCCCCATGCTGTCAATAGTGCCATCCGTCTGCTGAAACCAATGTAGTTCATTAGAAGGGTATCCTGACGAGGACTCAAACCCTGGTCTTGGTCATTCTAAAACCACTACACTAAAAGGCTCAAATCTCTAGGTGTTATACCAAGGTTATTAAGTTGTTGTTTTTACAAGGGTTACATTTATCATTTGTTTGTTGTTGTCCATGGTTGTTTTGTTTTTCGCTCGCTCGCCTCAGTTTTCTGGAAAATAAAAATGCGTGTTTAACACGACTCACCTTGACAATGTCCAGTCCCCCTACGAGTTCTCCATTGACGTAAACCTGAGGGTAGGTGGGCCAGTTGGAGAACGTCTTCAGCCCCCTCTCACTTCCTCGTCTGACAGAATGTCAAAACTGCTGAACTGGATCGCATGGTCCTTGAAGAGCGCCACTATCTGACGGCTGAAGCCTGGGTGACGGGAGAACACAGTGAGTTCGGAAACCCAGTGTAAAGACATGGCTGTTACACTGGATAGCAAGGTGCTTCAGTAGGACTACAATCTGACGGCTGAGGAGAAATCATCAGGTTGTTCGTTCAATGTTATTGTATGTTAACAGGAACAGAGTCAAGATATTAAATCAAGTTGTTAGTTCAATGTTATTGTATGTTCATATGAACAAGACAACCACAGTCAGGATATTAAATCAGGTTGTTAGTTCAATGTTATTGTATGTTCATATGAACAACAGAGTCAGGATATTAAATCAGGTTGTTAGTTCAATGTTATTGTATGTTCATATGAACAACAGAGTCAGGATATTAAATCAGGACATAATTGCAGATGAGTTTGGTCAGCAGCATGTTTGTTACCCTCATATAAAAAGGGCCATTTGGAAACACATGAATAAGACATGAAGTTAAAAGCTAAAATAAAGATGGTCCCAAACTCTAGCCTGGTATCATCACATTCATTTTTAAGTCATACAAAGTGTGTATATACATATATACAGTGGGGAGAACAAGTATTTGTCTCAGCCTCCAGTATTTATGCTGCAGTAGTTTATGTGTCGGGGCTAGGGTCAGTTTGTTATATCTGGAGTACTTCTCCTGTCCTATTCGGTGTCCTGTGTGAATTTAAGTGTGCGTTCTCTAATTCTCTCCTGCTCTCTTTCTTTCTCTCTCGGAGGACCTGAGCCCTAGGACCATGCCTCACTATTACCTGACATGATGACTCCTTGCTGTCCCCAGTCCACCTGGCCGTGCTGCTGCTCCAGTTTCAACTGTTCTGCCTTATTATTATTTGACCATGCTGGTCATTTATGACCATTTGAACATCTTGGCCATGTTCTGTTATAATCTCCACCCAGCACAGCCAGAAGAGGACTGGCCACCCCACATAGCCTGCTTCCTCTCTAGGTTTCTTCCTAGGTTTTGGCCTTTCATGGGAGTTTTTCCTAGCCACCGTGCTTCTACACCTGCATTGCTTGCTGTTTGGGGGTTTAGGCAGGTTTCTGTACAGCACTTTGAGATATCAGCTGATGTAAGAAGGGCTTTATAAATACATTTGATTTGATTTGATACACTGCCGATTCTGCAGGTTTTCCTACTTACGAAGCATGTAGAGGTCTGTAATTTTTATCATAGGTACACTTGAACTGTGAGAGACAGAATCTAAAACAAAAATCCAGAAAATCACATTGTATGATTTTTAAGTAATTCTCCCAAGAACACAGTGGCCTCCATCATTCTTAAATGGAAGAAGTTAGGAACCACAAAGACTCTTCCTAGAGCTGACCGCCCGTCAAACTGAGCAATCAGGGGAGAAGAGCCTTGGTCAGGGAGGTGACCAAGAACCCAATGGTCACTCTGACAGAGCTCCTCTGTGGTGATGGGAGAACCTTCCAGAAGGACAGCCATTTCTGCAGCACTCCACCAATCAGGCCTTTATGGTAGAGTGGCCAGACGGAAGCCACTCCTCAGTAAAAGACACATGACAGCCCGCTTAGTTTGCCAAAAGGCACCTAAAGGACTCAGACCATGAGAAACAAGATTCTCTGGTCTGATGAAACCAAGATTGAATCTTTGGCCTGAAAGCCAACCATCATGTCTGGAGGAAACATGCCACCATCCCCACGGTGAAGCATGGTGGTGGCAGCATCACGTCTGGAGGAAACCTGCCACCATCCCTACGGTGAAGCATGGTGGTGGCAGCATCATGTCTGGAGGAAACCTGCCACCATCCCCACGGTGAAGCATGGTGGTGGCAGCATCACGTCTGAGGAAACCTGCAACCATCCCTACGGTGAAGCATGGTGGTGGCAGCATCATGTCTGGAGGAAACCTGCCACCATCCCCACGGTGAAGCATGGTGGTGGCAGCATCATGTCTGGAGGAAACCTGCCACCATCCCCACGGTGAAGGATGGTGGTGGCAGCATCATGCTGTGGGGATGTTTTTCAGAGGGAGGGACTGGGAGACAGGTCAGAATCGAGGGAAAGATGACAGGAGCAAAGTACAGAGAGATCCTTCATAAAAACCTGCTCCAGAGCACTCAAGACTTCAGACTGGGGCAAAGGTTCACCTTCCATCAGGACAATGACCCTAGGCACACGGACAAGACAACACAGAAGTAGCTTCAGGACAAGTCTCTGAATGTCCTTGAGTGTCCCAGCCAGAGCCTGGACTTGAATCCGATTGAACATCTCTGGAGAGACCTGAGAATAGCTGTGCAGCGACGCTCTCCATCCAACCTGACAGAGCTTGAGAGGATCTGCAGAGAAGAATGGGAGAAACTCCCCAAATACAGGTGTGCCAAGCTTGTAGCGTCATACCCAAGAAGACTTAAGGTTATAACTGCTGCCAAAAGTGCTTCAACAAAGTACTGAGTAAAGGGTCTGAATACTCAGTTTTTTTTATGTTTATTAAATTAGCAAAAATTTCTAGACCTGTTTTTGCTTTGTCATTATGGGGTATTGTGTGTAGATTGATAGGAAATGAGACATTTTTTGTTGTTGTCAATTTTAGAACAAGGCTGTAACGTACAAAATGTGGAAACAGTCAAGGGATCTGAATACTTTCCTAATGCAGTGGATCTTACTACTGACATGGGTCCACATTGGCATGGACAGGATCACTGGTTAAATATGAGACAGATACTGACATGGGTCCACATTGGCATGGACAGGATCACTGGTTAAATATGAGGCAGATACTGACATGGGTCCACATTGGCATGGACAGGATCACTGGTTAAATATGAGACAGATACTGACATGGGTCCACATTGGCATGGACAGGATCACTGGTTAAATATGAGGCAGATACTGACATGGGTCCACATTGGCATGGACAGGATCACTGGTTAAATATGAGGCAGATACTGACATGGGTCCACATTGGCATGGACAGGATCACTGGTTAAATATGAGACAGATACTGACATGGGTCCACATTGGCATGGACAGGATCACTGGTTAAATATGAGACAGATACTGACATGGGTCCACATTGGCATGGACAGGATCACTGGTTAAATATGAGGCAGATACTGACATGGGTCCACATTGGCATGGACAGGATCACTGGTTAAATATGAGGCAGATACTGACATGGGTCCACATTGGCATGGACAGGATCACTGGTTAAATATGAGACAGATACTGACATGGGTCCACATTAGCATGGACAGGATCACTGGTTAAATATGAGACAGATACTGACATGGGTCCACATTGGCATGGACAGGATCACTGGTTAAATATGAGACAGATACTGACATGGGTCTACATTGGCATGGACAGGATCACTGGTTAAATATGAGGCAGATACTGACATGGGTCCACATTGGCATGGACAGGATCACTGGTTAAATATGAGGCAGATACTGACATGGGTCCACATTGGCATGGACAGGATCACTGGTTAAATATGAGACAGATACTGACATGGGTCCACATTGGCATGGACAGGATCACTGGTTAAATATGAGGCAGATACTGACATGGGTCCACATTGGCATGGACAGGATCACTGGTTAAATATGAGACAGATACTGACATGGGTCCACATTGGCATGGACAGGATCACTGGTTAAATATGAGGCAGATACTGACATGGGTCCACATTGGCATGGACAGGATCACTGGTTAAATATGAGGCAGATACTGACATGGGTCCACATTGGCATGGACAGGATCACTGGTTAAATATGAGGCAGATACTGACATGGGTCCACATTGGCATGGACAGGATCACTGGTTAAATATGAGGCAGATACTGACATGGGTCCACATTGGCATGGACAGGATCACTGGTTAAATATGAGGCAGATGTGTGTTATGTCCTTGACACATGAGTCAGTGTTTGAGAAGAGACTGTGACAGAGGGGAAGAGACAGATGGAAACGAGGGGGAGGGAGAGAACGAGAGAGAGGAGAAAGAGGGGAGTAAGAGAGGGAGAGAGGGGAGTAAGAGAGGGAGAGAGGGGAGAAAGAGAGAGGGGAGAAAGAGGGAGAGAGGGGGAGAGAGAGAGAGGGGAGAGAGAGGGGAGAAAGAGGGAGAGAGGGGAGAAAGAGGGAGAGAGGGAGAAAGAGGGAGAGAGGGAGAAAGAGGGAGAGAGGGGGAAAGAGGGAGAGAGGGAGAAAGAGGGGAGAGAGGGGAGAAAGAGGGAGAGAGGGAGAAAGAGGGAGAGAGGAGAAAGAGGGAGAGAGGAGAAAGAGGGAGAGGGGAGAAGAGAGGGGAAAGAGAGGGGAAAGAGAGGAGAAGAGAGGAGAAAGAGAGGAGAAAGAGAGGAGAAAGAGAGGAGAAAGAGAGGAGAAAGAGAGGAGAAAGAGAGGGAGAGAGGGAGAAAGAGGGAGAGAGGAGAAAGAGGGAGAGAGGGGAGAAAGAGGGAGAGAGGAGAAAGAGAGGAGAAAGAGAGGAGAAAGAGAGGAGAAAGAGAGGAGAAAGAGAGGAGAGAGAGGAGAAAGAGGGAGAGAGGAGAAAGAGGGAGAGAGGAGAAAGAGGGAGAGAGAGGGAGAAAGAGGGAGAGAGGAGAAAGAGGGAGAGAGGGGAGAAAGAGGGAGAGAGGAGAAAGAGGGAGAGGAGGAGAAGAGGGAGAGGGGAGAAAGAGGGAGAGAGAGGAGAAGAGAGGAGAAAGAGAGGAGAAAGAGAGGAGAAAGAGAGGAGAAAGAGAGGGAGAGAGAGGAGAAAGAGGGAGAGAGGAGAAAGAGGGAGAGAGGAGAAAGAGGGAGAGAGAGGAGAAAGAGAGGGAGAGAGGAGCGAGCGATCAAGAAAGAAAGCGAGAGAGGCAGAGAAAAAGAGAAGGGAACAGAAAGAGGGAACAGGAGGAGAGGAGGGGTGATATGTTGCCTGCATGTAGAGCCTGCAGTGAAACTCTCATTCTGATACTTCATTCATTCATGGGGGAATTCATTATAAAACAGCTAGAGGCCCTAACTAATGGTTATTCAGCTACATGCCACTATATTAACTTGTTTCTACTACACCAGGCCCAGCTGCTTTCTCTGGCTAGAGGCTCTCTATCCTAGACCCAGACACGCACGATTGATTGGCGAGGGGTTGTTGCCCCTCTCTCCTCCTCCTAAAGGGTCAGGGGGTCAGGGGGGTCGCGCACCGCAGACAGACCTTACAGCTCCAGGAAAAAGGAACATAAAAAAGCTGATTTCTTATTTCAAGGAAAGTTAGGTTATTATGCACACACACACACACACACACACACACACACACTCACACTCACACTCACACTCACACTCACACTCACACACGCACACAGGCACACACACAGGCACACACACAGGCACACACACAGGCACACACACAGGCACACACACAGGCACACACACAGGCACACACACACACACTCACACACACAGGCACACACACTCACACACACAGGCACACACACAGGCACACACACACACACACACACACACACTCACAGGCACACACACACTCACAGGCACACATACACACACACGCACACACACAAGACACACGCACACACAAAGAGTGTGTAATGTGTTAGGAGCATGTGGTGTTTAACATGGTGTATGAGTGTGTAACCTTTAAATTCAGGTTTAGAGGGCTTCTTTAAAGAACGAGCGAGGTCGTAGTCACAGCCTCACGTGGCTCGGTGGGGATTAGATTGAACTAGAGTTCACAAACACTACAACTTGGCCTCTTTATGAAGATGGAAAATATTTAGAGATACATTTTAGTTTAAAATCTAAACCCATAAGTGTGATTTTTCACCTCATCCTGAAATGTAACATTAGATGTTTGCAAACTGCCTTGAACCAAATGCTGATACTTATAATCAGCGGTGTGGTTGGGAGTGGAACCTCAACCCCTTACAGTGTAATGTCCTCCTCCACCACCAGGCCTGCCTCTCCTCCACCACCAGGCCTGCCTCTCCTCCACCACCAGGCCTGCCTCTCCTCCACCACCAGGCCTGCCTCTCCTCCTCCTCCACCACCACCACCACCAGGCCTGCCTCTCCTCCACCACCAGGCCTGCCTCTCCTCCACCACCAGGCCTGCCTCTCCTCCACCACCAGGCCTGCCTCTCCTCCTCCTCCACCACCACCACCACCAGGCCTGCCTCTCCTCCACCACCAGGCCTGCCTCTCCTCCACCACCAGGCCTGCCTCTCCTCCTCCTCCACCACCACCACCAGGCTTGCCTCTCCTCCACCACCAGGCCTGCCTCTCCTCCTCCTCCACCACCACCACCAGGCCTGCCTCTCCTCCACCACCAGGCCTGCCTCTCCTCCTCCTCCACCACCACCACCAGGCCTGCCTCTCCTCCACCACCAGGCCTGCCTCTCCTCCACCACCAGGCCTGCCTCTCCTCCTCCTCCACCACCACCACCACCAGGCCTGCCTCTCCTCCACCACCAGGCCTGCCTCCTCCTCCTCCACCACCACCACCAGGCCTGCCTCTCCTCCTCCACCAGGCCTGCCTCTCCTCCTCCACCACCACCACCAGGCCTGCCTCTCCTCCTCCACCAGGCCTGCCTCTCCTCCTCCACCAGGCCTGCCTCTCCTCCTCCACCAGGCCTGCCTCTCCTCCTCCACCAGGCCTGCCTCTCCTCCTCCACCACCACCACCAGGCCTGCCTCTCCTCCTCCACCAGGCCTGCCTCTCCTCCTCCACCAGGCCTGCCTCTCCTCCTCCACCAGGCCTGCCTCTCCTCCTCCACCAGGCCTGCCTCTCCTCCACCACCAGGCCTGCCTCTCCTCCTCCACCAGGCCTGCCTCTCCTCCTCCACCAGGCCTGCCTCTCCTCCTCCACCAGGCCTGCCTCCTCCTCCACCAGGCCTGCCTCTCCTCCTCCACCAGGCCTGCCTCTCCTCCTCCACCAGGCCTGCCTCTCCTCCTCCACCAGGCCTGCCTCTCCTCCTCCACCAGGCCTGCCTCTCCTCCACCACCAGGCCTGCCTCTCCTCCACCACCAGGCCTGCCTCTCCTCCTCCACCAGGCCTGCCTCTCCTCCTCCACCACCACCAATCCCCCTATTTCTCTCTAATTACCAGGCCTGGCCCCTGTGTGTTTTCCACAGCGGGAGCCTGTTCATGAAGACCACACCCCCACTCTCTCTCTCTCTTTACCGCAGCGGGGTTCCTGGGGGATCCCTTCATGAAGAGCATGCAGGGTGCTGCGTTGATCAGTCTCTTCAGACGCTCATTAAGGTCCTCTTTAGGGGGCTCCGCCCCTGGCCCGCCCAGCCCCCGAGCTGACCGACAGCCTCTGGACCTTATTGGTCAGCTCTGGGGCATGAGCTCCGTCCAGCCTGTCAATCTTCTGGCCATCCTGAGACCCACCAGAGGATGGGGGAGAAAGAAAAATAACATTAATATTTTAACGTAATGGTTTTTCTTTTTTGTTTGCATGTTTGTATTATTGTAGAGGAGGAGGGTTGAGAGAGAGAGAGAGAGAGATCCAAGAAAGAGGGAGAAGCCGAGAAAAGAGAGCGAGAAAGAGATTCAAGGACAGGAGTCCTCTCCCAGTTTAATGTTTGGCATGTTAAATCTTCAGTGAAGGCCTGACAGAACTAACTGTGGAGAAGCTGTAAACTAGGTTATTATGGTACTAACTGTGGAGAAGCTGTAAACTAGGTTATTATGGTACTAACTGTGGAGAAGCTGTAAACTAGGTCATTATGGTACTAACTGTGGAGAAGCTGTAAACTAGGTTATTATGGTACTAACTGTGGAGAAGCTGTAAACTAGGTTATTATGGTACTAACTGTGGAGAAGCTATAAACTAGGTTATTATGGTACTAACTGTAGAGAAGCTGTAAACTAGGTTATTATGGTACTAACTGTGGAGAAGCTGTAAACTAGGTTATTATGGTGCTAACTGTGGAGAAGCTGTAAACTAGGTTATTATGGTGCTAACTGTGGAGAAGCTGTAAACTAGGTTATTATGGTACTAACTGTGGAGAAGCTGTAAACTAGGTTATTATGGTACTAACTGTGGAGAAGCTGTAAACTAGGTTATGGTACTAACTGTGGAGAAGCTGTAAACTAGGTTATTATGGTACTAACTGTGGAGAAGCTGTAAACTAGGTTATTATGGTGCTAACTGTGGAGAAGCTATAAACTAGGTTATTATGGTACTAACTGTGGAGAAGCTGTAAACTAGGTTATTATGGTACTAACTGTGGAGAAGCTGTAAACTAGGTTATTATGGTAATAACTGTGGAGAAGCTGTAAACTAGGTTATTATGGTACTAACTGTGGAGAAGCTGTAAACTAGGTTATTATGGTACTAACTGTGGAGAAGCTGTAAACTAGGTTATTATGGTACTAACTGTGGAGAAGCTATAAACTAGGTTATTATGGTACTAACTGTGGAGAAGCTGTAAACTAGGTTATTATGGTACTAACTGTGGAGAAGCTGTAAACTAGGTTATTATGGTACTAACTGTGGAGAAGCTGTAAACTAGGTTATTATGGTACTAACTGGAGAAGCTGTAAACTAGGTTATTATGGTACTAACTGTGGAGAAGCTGTAAACTAGGTTATTATGGTACTAACTGTGGAGAAGCTGTAAACTAGATTATTATGGTACTAACTGTGGAGAAGCTGTAAACTAGGTTATTATGGTACTAACTGTGGAGAAGCTGTAAACTAGGTTATTATGGTACTAACTGTGGAGAAGCTGTAAACTAGGTTATTATGGTACTAACTGTGGAGAAGCTGTAAACTAGGTTATTATGGTACTAACTGTGGAGAAGCTGTAAACTAGGTTATTATGGTACTAACTGTGGAGAAGCTGTAAACTAGGTTATTATGGTACTAACTGTGGAGAAGCTGTAAACTAGGTTATTATGGTACTAACTGTGGAGAAGCTGTAAACTAGGTTATTATGGTACTAACTGTGGAGAAGCTGTAAACTAGGTTATTATGGTACTAACTGTGGAGAAGCTGTAAACTAGGTTATTATGGTGCTAACTGTGGAGAAGCTGTAAACTAGGTTATTATGGTGCTAACTGTGGAGAAGCTGTAAACTAGGTTATTATGGTGCTAACTGTGGAGAAGCTGTAAACTAGGTTATTATGGTGCTAACTGTGGAGAAGCTGTAAACTAGGTTATTATGGTGCTAACTGTGGAGAAGCTGTAAACTAGGTTATTATGGTACTATCTGTGGAGAAGCTGTAAACTAGGTTATTATGGTACTAACTGGAGAAGCTGTAAACTAGGTTATTATGGTACTAACTGTGGAGAAGCTGTAAACTAGGTTATTATGGTACTAACTGTGGAGAAGCTGTAAACTAGGTTATTATGGTACTAACTGTGGAGAAGCTGTAAACTAGGTTATTATGGTGCTAACTGTGGAGAAGCTGTAAACTAGGTTATGGTACTAACTGTGGAGAAGCTGTAAACTAGGTTATGGTACTAACTGTGGAGAAGCTGTAAACTAGGTTATTATGGTACTAACTGTGGAGAAGCTGTAAACTAGGTTATTATGGTACTAACTGTGGAGAAGCTGTAAACTAGGTTATTATGGTACTAACTGTGGAGAAGCTGTAAACTAGGTTATTATGGTACTAACTGTGGAGAAGCTGTAAACTAGGTTATTATGGTGCTAACTGTGGAGAAGCTGTAAACTAGGTTATTATGGTGCTAACTGTGGAGAAGCTGTAAACTAGGTTATTATGGTACTAACTGTGGAGAAGCTGTAAACTAGGTTATTATGGTGCTAACTGTGGAGAAGCTGTAAACTAGGTTATTATGGTACTAACTGTGGAGAAGCTGTAAACTAGGTTATTATGGTACTATCTGTGGAGAAGCTGTAAACTAGGTTATTATGGTACTAACTGTGGAGAAGCTGTAAACTAGGTTATTATGGTACTAACTGTGGAGAAGCTGTAAACTAGGTTATTATGGTGCTAACTGTGGAGAAGCTGTAAACTAGGTTATGGTACTAACTGTGGAGAAGCTGTAAACTAGGTTATGGTACTAACTGTGGAGAAGCTGTAAACTAGGTTATTATGGTACTAACTGTGGAGAAGCTGTAAACTAGGTTATTATGGTGCTAACTGTGGAGAAGCTGTAAACTAGGTTATGGTACTAACTGTGGAGAAGCTGTAAACTAGGTTATTATGGTACTAACTGTGGAGAAGCTGTAAACTAGGTTATTATGGTACTAACTGTGGAGAAGCTGTAAACTAGGTTATTATGGTACTAACTGTGGAGAAGCTGTAAACTAGGTTATTATGGTAGAACTAACTGTTATTAGAAGCTGTAAACTAGGTTATTATGGTGCTAACTGTGGAGAAGCTGTAAACTAGGTTATTATGGTGCTAACTGTGGAGAAGCTGTAAACTAGGTTATTATGGTACTAACTGTGGAGAAGCTGTAAACTAGGTTATTATGGTACTAACTGTGGAGAAGCTGTAAACTAGGTTATTATGGTACTAACTGTGGAGAAGCTGTAAACTAGGTTATTATGGTACTAACTGTGGAGAAGCTGTAAACTAGGTTATTATGGTACTAACTGTGGAGAAGCTGTAAACTAGGTTATTATGGTACTAACTGTGGAGAAGCTGTAAACTAGGTTATTATGGTACTAACTGTGGAGAAGCTGTAAACTAGGTTATTATGGTACTAACTGTGGAGAAGCTATAAACTAGGTTATTATGGTACTAACTGTGGAGAAGCTATAAACTAGGTTATTATGGTACTAACTGTGGAGAAGCTGTAAACTAGGTTATTATGGTACTAACTGTGGAGAAGCTGTAAACTAGGTTATTATGGTACTAACTGTGGAGAAGCTGTAAACTAGGTTATTATGGTACTAACTGTGGAGAAGCTGTAAACTAGGTTATTATGGTACTAACTGTGGAGAAGCTGTAAACTAGGTTATTATGGTACTAACTGTGGAGAAGCTGTAAACTAGGTTATTATGGTACTAACTGTGGAGAAGCTGTAAACTAGGTTATTATGGTACTAACTGTGGAGAAGCTGTAAACTAGGTTATTATGGTACTAACTGTGGAGAAGCTGTAAACTAGGTTATTATGGTACTAACTGTGGAGAAGCTGTAAACTAGGTTATTATGGTACTAACTGTGGAGAAGCTGTAAACTAGGTTATTATGGTACTAACTGTGGAGAAGCTGTAAACTAGGTTATTATGGTACTAACTGTGGAGAAGCTGTAAACTAGGTTATTATGGTACTAACTGTGGAGAAGCTGTAAACTAGGTTATTATGGTACTAACTGTGGAGAAGCTGTAAACTAGGTTATTATGGTACTAACTGTGGAGAAGCTGTAAACTAGGTTATTATGGTACTAACTGTGGAGAAGCTGTAAACTAGGTTATTATGGTACTAACTGTGGAGAAGCTGTAAACTAGGTTATTATGGTACTAACTGTGGAGAAGCTGTAAACTAGGTTATTATGGTACTAACTGTGGAGAAGCTGTAAACTAGGTTATTATGGTACTAACTGTGGAGAAGCTGTAAACTAGGTTATTATGGTACTAACTGTGGAGAAGCTGTAAACTAGGTTATTATGGTACTAACTGTGGAGAAGCTGTAAACTAGGTTATTATGGTACTAACTGTGGAGAAGCTGTAAACTAGGTTATTATGGTACTAACTGTGGAGAAGCTGTAAACTAGGTTATTATGGTACTAACTGTGGAGAAGCTGTAAACTAGGTTATTATGGTACTAACTGTGGAGAAGCTGTAAACTAGGTTATTATGGTACTAACTGTGGAGAAGCTGTAAACTAGGTTATTATAGTACTAACTGTGGAGAAGCTGTAAACTAGGTTATTATGGTACTAACTGTGTAGAAGCTGTAAACTAGGTTATTATAGTACTAACTGTGGAGAAGCTGTAAACTAGGTTATGGTACTAACTGTGGAGAAGCTGTAAACAAGGTTATTATGGTGCTAACTGTGGAGAAGCTGTAAACTAGGTTATTATGGTACTAACTGTGGAGAAGCTATAAACTAGGTTATTATGGTGCTAACTGTGGAGAAGCTGTACACTAGGTTATTATGGTACTAACTGTGGAGAAGCTGTAAACTAGGTTATTATGGTACTAACTGTGGAGAAGCTGTAAACTAGGTTATTATGGTACTAACTGTGGAGAAGCTGTAAACTAGGTTATTATGGTATTAACTGTGGAGAAGCTGTAAACTAGGTTATTATGGTACTAACTGTGGAGAAGCTATAAACTAGGTTATTATGGTACTAACTGTGGAGAAGCTGTAAACTAGGTTATTATGGTACTAACTGTGGAGAAGCTGTAAACTAGGTTATTATGGTGCTAACTGTGGAGAAGCTGTAAACTAGGTTATTATGGTGCTAACTGTGGAGAAGCTGTAAACTAGGTTATTATGGTACTAACTGTGGAGAAGCTGTAAACTAGGTTATTATAGTACTAACTGGAGAAGCTGTAAACTAGTGTTTTATGGTACTAACTGTGGAGAAGCTGTAAACTAGGTTATTATGGTACTAACTGTGGAGAAGCTGTAAACTAGGTTATTATGGTACTAACTGTGGAGAAGCTGTAAACTAGGTTATTATGGTACTAACTGTGGAGAAGCTGTAAACTAGGTTATTATGGTACTAACTGTGGAGAAGCTGTAAACTAGGTTATTATAGTACTAACTGTGGAGAAGCTGTAAACTAGGTTATGGTGCTAACTGTGGAGAAGCTGTAAACTAGGTTATTATGGTGCTAACTGTGGAGAAGCTGTAAACTAGGTTATTATGGTACTAACTGTGGAGAAGCTGTAAACTAGGTTATTATGGTACTAACTGTGGAGAAGCTGTAAACTAGGTTATTATAGTACTAACTGTGGAGAAGCTGTAAACTAGGTTATGGTGCTAACTGTGGAGAAGCTGTAAACTAGGTTATTATGGTGCTAACTGTGGAGAAGCTGTAAACTAGGTTATTATGGTACTAACTGTGGAGAAGCTGTAAACTAGGTTATTATGGTGCTAACTGTGGAGAAGCTGTAAACTAGGTTATTATGGTACTAACTGTGGAGAAGCTGTAAACTAGGTTATTATGGTACTAACTGTGGAGAAGCTATAAACTAGGTTATTATGGTACTAACTGTGGAGAAGCTGTAAACTAGGTTATTATGGTACTAACTGTGGAGAAGCTGTAAACTAGGTTATTATGGTACTAACTGTGGAGAAGCTGTAAACTAGGTTATTATGGTACTAACTGTGGAGAAGCTGTAAACTAGGTTATTATGGTACTAACTGTGGAGAAGCTGTAAACTAGGTTATTATGGTACTAACTGTGGAGAAGCTGTAAACTAGGTTATTATGGTACTAACTGTGGAGAAGCTGTAAACTAGGTTATTATGGTACTAACTGTGGAGAAGCTGTAAACTAGGTTATTATGGTACTAACTGTGGAGAAGCTGTAAACTAGGTTATTATGGTACTAACTGTGGAGAAGCTGTAAACTAGGTTATTATGGTACTAACTGTGGAGAAGCTGTAAACTAGGTTATTATGGTACTAACTGTGGAGAAGCTGTAAACTAGGTTATTATGGTACTAACTGTGGATAAGCTGTAAACTAGGTTATTATGGTACTAACTGTGGAGAAGCTGTAAACTAGGTTATTATAGTACTAACTGTGGAGAAGCTGTAAACTAGGTTATTATGGTACTAACTGTGTAGAAGCTGTAAACTAGGTTATTATAGTACTAACTGTGGAGAAGCTGTAAACTAGGTTATTATAGTACTAACTGTGGAGAAGCTGTAAACTAGGTTATTATGGTGCTAACTGTGGAGAAGCTGTAAACTAGGTTATTATAGTACTAACTGTGGAGAAGCTGTAAACTAGGTTATTATGGTACTAACTGTGTAGAAGCTGTAAACTAGGTTATTATGGTACTAACTGTGTAGAAGCTGTAAACTAGGTTATTATGGTGCTAACTGTGGAGAAGCTGTAAACTAGGTTATTATGGTACTAACTGTGGAGAAGCTGTAAACTAGGTTATTATGGTACTAACTGTGGAGAAGCTGTAAACTAGGTTATTATGGTACTAACTGTGGAGAAGCTGTAAACTAGGTTATTATGGTGCTAACTGTGGAGAAGCTGTAAACTAGGTTATTATGGTACTAACTGTGGAGAAGCTGTAAACTAGGTTATTATGGTACTAACTGTGGAGAAGCTGTAAACTAGGTTATTATGGTACTAACTGTGGAGAAGCTGTAAACTAGGGTTTATTCTCCTACTGATCCTGATACCCAGTGTGTGTTACCTCTCCTAACAGACAAGCACTTACCAGCAGCCTCAAAGGCTGATAGAGGCATCCCAAGGGCAGCATGTTACTTACCATACTGACTAAACTAATGAACTTGACACGGTAAATGTGTATTTCAAACACAGGTTTTTTTTCTTCCAGTTTTCCGTTAAAAACGACAGGATAAATTCATAAAAAACTACACAACAAATGCAGCTGTGCTGCTGGCAGCAGCGGTTTGGGTCTCACGGTGAGTCCCCTCTCGGACCTGGGTCTCACGGTGCGCCCCGCTCGGACCTGGGTCTCACGGTGAGTCCCCCTCGGACCTGGGTCTCACGGTGAGTCCCCCTCGGACCTGGGTCTCGCGGTGAGTCCCTCTCAGACCTGGGTCTCGCGGTGAGTCCCCTCTCAGACCTGGGTCTCGCGGTGAGTCCCTCTCAGACCTGGGTCTCACGGTGAGTCCCTCTCAGACCTGGGTCTCACGGTGAGTCCCTCTCAGACCTGGGTCTCACGGTGAGTCCCTCTCAGACCTGGGTCTCACGGTGAGTCCCTCTCGGACCCGGGTCTCACGGTGAGTCCCCTCTCGGACCCGGGTCTCACGGTGAGTCCCCTCTCGGACCCGGGTCTCACGGTGAGTCCCCTCTCGGACCCGGGTCTCACGGTGAGTCCCCCTCAGACCTGGGTCTCACGGTGAGTCCCTCTTAGACCTGGGTCTCACGGTGCGTCCCTCTCAGACCTGGGTCTCACGGTGAGTCCCTCTCAGACCCGGGTCTCACGGTGAGTCCCCTCTCGGACCTGGGTCTCACGGTGCGTCCCTCTCAGACCTGGGTCTCACGGTGAGTCCTCTCAGACCTGGGTCTCACGGTGAGTCCCTCTCAGACCCGGGTCTCACGGTGAGTCCCCTCTCGGACCTGGGTCTCACGGTGCGTCCCTCTCAGACCTGGGTCTCACGGTGAGTCCCCTCTCAGACCTGGGTCTCGCGGTGAGTCCGTTCAGACCCGGGTCTCACAGTGAGTCCCCTCTCGGACCTGGGTCTCACGGTGCGTCCCTCTCAGACCTGGGTCTCGCGGTGAGTCCCTCTCAGACCTGGGTCTCACGGTGCGTCCCCTCTCAGACCTGGGTCTCGCGGTGAGTCCCTCTCAGACCTGGGTCTCACGGTGAGTCCCCTCTCAGACCTGGGTCTCACGGTGAGTCCCCTCTCAGACCTGGGTCTCACGGTGAGTCCCCTCTCAGACCTGGGTCTCACGGTGAGTCCCTCTCAGACCTGGGTCTCACGGTGCGTCCCTCTCAGACCCGGGTCTCACGGTGCGTCCCTCTCAGACCTGGGTCTCACGGTGCGTCCCTCTCAGACCTGGGTCTCGCGGTGAGTCCCTCTCAGACCTGGGTCTCACGGTGCGTCCCCTCTCAGACCTGGGTCTCACGGTGAGTCCCCTCTCAGACCTGGGTCTCACGGTGAGTCCCCTCTCAGACCTGGGTCTCACGGTGAGTCCCTCTTAGACCTGGGTCTCACGGTGAGTCCCTCTCAGACCCGGGTCTCACGGTGAGTCCCTCTCAGACCTGGGTCTCACGGTGAGTCCCGTTCAGACAGTGAAGCATTCTACCTGCTCTACTATTACTGAACCTCAATTCCACCTCACAAAGTCTGCATTTCCTTCTCATTCAACTTCTCAAAGTATTGTCGTACAGTTCTGCTGTCGCTGGCCTTTCTCTGCCATTTGTCCAACTGTTAACGACGATGACGTAGCGGTGAAGAGTCGACCCCAAAATAAGTTGATTCCTTGACTCCTTGCATGTCGACTCCTATTTCAGGGGTGTCAAGATTCAATTCCGCCAGGAATCGACTCCTAAGATCCAGCATTTTTTTGGAATGGAGGAGATGTGATTGTTTTCATACTTCCGAGAACACAAAACCCTGGCATCTTTCATAGCGAGCTAGTGAGGGACGGAGCGAGAGGGCAGACAGTCAGAACCGTGCACTAGGCCTATCAGCAATCAAAAGTTGTAGCTCGCAACGGAATAATGTTGCTCACAATTTCTTGGCTTGCAATGTCTCGCAACCTCAGTAAAGCAACTGATCAGGATATGTGGGAACTCCTTCAAGACTGTTGGAAAAGTATTCCACGTGAAGCTGGTTGAGAGAATGCCAAGAGTGCGCAAAGCTGTCATCAAGGCAAAGGGTGGCTACTTTGAATAATCTCAAATATTTGTAGATTTGTTTACCATTTTTGGGGGTTATTACATGGTCCCATATGTGTTATTTCATAGTTTTGATGTCTTCACTATTATTCTACAATGTAGAAAATAGTTTAAAAAAATAAAGAAAAACCCTGGAATGAAAAGGTGTCCAAACTTTTGACTGGTACTGTATGTAGGTAGGAAGATTTTTAAAAAATTGTTGCTGAGTCTAAGTCACTCACACTGTCAACTGTGTTTATTTTCAGCAAACTTAACGTGTAAATATTTGTATGAACATAACAAGATTCAGCAACAGACAAACTGAACAAGTTCCACAGACATGTGACTAACAGAAATTGAATAATGTGTCCCTGAACATAAGGGGGTCAAAATCAAAAGTAACAGTCAGTATCTGGTGGCCACCAGCTGCATTAAGTACTGCAGTGCATCTCCTCCTCATGGACTGCCCCAGATTTGCCAGTTCTTGCAGTGAGATGTTACCCCACTCTTCCACCAAGGCACCTGCAAGTTCCCAGACATTTCTGGGGAGAATGGCCCTAGCCCTCACCCTCCGATCCAACAGGTCCCAGACGTGCTCAATGGGATTGAGATCCGGGCTCTTCGCTGGCCATGGCAGAACACTGACATTCCTGTCTTGTAGGAAATCACACACAGAACAAGCAGTATGGCTGGTGGTATTGTCATGCTGGAGGGTCGGGTCAGGATGAGCCTGCAGGAAGGGTACCACATGAGGGAGGAGGATGTCTTCCCTGTAACACACAGCGTTGAGATTGCCTGCAATGACAACAAGCTCAGTCCAATGATGCTGTGACACACCGCCCCAGACTATGACGGACCCTCCACCTCCAAATCGATCCGGCTCCAGACTACAGGCCTCGGTGTAACGCTCATTCCTTCAACGATAAACGCAAATCCGACCATCACCCCTGGTGAGACAAAACCGTGACACGTCAGTGAAGAGCGCTTTTTGCCAGTCATGTCTGGTCCAACGAGGGTGAGTCTGTGCCCATAGGCGACGTTGTTGCCAGTGATGTCTGGTGAGGACCTGCCTTACAACAGGCCTACAAGCCCTCAGTCCAGCCTCTCTCAGCCTATTGTGGACAGTCTGAGCACTGACGGAGGGATTGTGTGTTCCTGGTGTAACTCGGACAGTTGTTGTTGCCATTCTGTACCTATCCCGCAGGTGTGATGTTCGGATGTACCGATTCTGTGCAGGTGTTGTTAGACGTGGTCTGCCACTGCGAGGACGATCAGCTGTCCGTCCTGTCTCTCTGTAGCGCTGTCTTAAGCTTCTCACAGTACGGACATTGCAATTTATTGCCCTGGCCACATCTGCAGTCCTCATGCCTCCTTGCAGCATGCCTAAGGCACATTCACGCAGATGAGCAGGGACCTTGTGCATCTTTCAGAGTCAGTAGAAAGGCCTCTTTAGTGTTCTAAGTTTTCATAACTGTGACCTTAATTGCCTACCGTCTGTAAGCTGTTAGTGTCTTAACGACCGTTCCACGGGTGCATGTTCATGAAATGTTAATGGTTCATTGAACAAGCCTGGGAAACAGTGTTCAAACCCTTTACAATGAAGATCTGTGAAGCTATTTGGATTTTTACGAATTATCTTTGAAAGACAGGGTCTTGAAAAAGGGACGTTTTTTTTTTGCTGTGTTTATACACACAAAATACATGACCGAAGGTATGTTGACACATCGAACATTTCATTCCAAAATCATGGCCATAATGTGGAGTTGGTCCCCCCCTTGCTGCTGTAACAGCTTCCACTCTTCTGGGAAGGCTTTCCACTAGATGTCGGAACGCTGCTGCTATAACAGCCTCCACTCTTCTGGGGAGGTTTTCCACTAGATGTTGGAACGCTGCTGCTATAACAGCCTCCACTCTTCTGGGAAGGCTTTCCACTAGATGTTGGAACGCTGCTGCTATAACAGCCTCCACTCTTCTGGGAAGGCTTTCCACTAGATGTTGGAACGCTGCTGCTATAACAGCCTCCACTCTTCTGGGAAGGCTTTCCACTAGATGTTGGAACGCTGCTGCTATAACAGCCTCCACTCTTCTGGGAAGGCTTTCCACTAGATGTCGGAACGCTGCTGCTATAACAGCCTCCACTCTTCTGGGGAGGTTTTCCACTAGATGTTGGAACATTACTGCTGGGACTTGCTTCCATACAGCCACAAGAGTATTAGCAAGGTCGGGCACTGATGTTGGGGCGATTAGGCCTGGCTCGCAGTCAGTGTTCCAATTCATCCCAAAGGTGTTTGATGGGGTTGAGGTCAGGGCTCTGTGCACGCCAGTCAAGTTCTTCCACACCGATCTCGACAAACCATTTCTGTATGGACCTCTCTTTGTGCACGGGGGCATTGTCATGCTGAAACAGGAAAGGGGCCTTCCCCAAACTTTTGCCACAAAGTTGGAAGCACAGAATGGTCTAGAATGTCATTGTATTTTGTATGGTTAAGATTTCCCCTCACTTGCACTGGCCCAAACTATGAAAAACAGACCATTATTCCTCCTCCACCAGACTTTACAGTTGGCACTATGCATTGGGGCAGGTAGCGTTCTCCTGGCATACGCCAAACCCAGATTCGTCTGTCGGACTGCCAGATGGTGAAGCGTGATTCATCACTCCAGAAAACACGTTTCCACTCCTCCAGAGTCCAATGGCGGCGAGCTTTACACCACTCCAGCTAACCCTTGGCGTTGCGCACGGTGATCTTAGGCTTGTGTGCGGCTGCTCAACCACGGAAACCCATTTCATGAAGCTCCCGACGAACAGATATTGTGCTGACGTTGCCTCCAGAGGCAGTTTTAAACTCGGTATTGAGCGTTTCAACTGAGGACAGACGATTATTACGCATTACAGCACTCGACGGATCCCGTTCTGTGAGCTTGTGTGGCCTACCACTTCACGGCTGAGCAGTTGTTGCTCCTAGACTTTTCCATATCTCAATGACAGCACTTACAGTTGACCGGTGCGGCTCTAGCAAGGCAGAAATGTGACCAACTGACTTGTTGGAAAGGTGACATTCTATGACGGTACCACATTGAAAATCACTGAGCTCGTCAGTAAGGCCATTCTCCTGCCCGTGTTTGTCTATGGAGATTGCATGGCTGTGTGCTTGATTTTTTTTTTTACACCTGTCAGCAACGGGTGTGGCTGAAATAGCCGAATCCAATAATACTTTTGGCCAAGCAGTGGAACTTAGTTTTTACACTACTTGACTCACCTTAAAGAAGAGGAAGGCCGGGACTGAGGTAATAAGACTCACCTTAAAGAAGAGGAAGGTCGGGACTGAGGTAATAAGACTCACCTTAAAGAAGAGGAAGGTCGGGACTGAGGTAATAAGACTCACCTTAAAGAAGAGGAAGGTCGGGACTGAGGTAATCTCATATTTCTCTGATACCTCTGGCACTGCTTCTGCCTCCAGCTGGAAGACAGAGGAAGGGGTGGAGGGAGAGAGAGAGAGAAGGGAGGAAGGGAGAGAGAGAGAGAGAGAGAGAGAGAGAAGGGAGGAAGGGAGGGAGAGAGAGAGAGGAGGGAGGAAGGGAGAGAGAGAGAGGAGGGAGGAAGGGGTAGAGGGAGAGAGAGGAGGGAGGAAGGGGTGGAGGGAGAGAGAGGAGGGAGGAAGGGGAAGGGGTAGAGGGAGAAAGGGGTAGAGAGAGAGAGAAGAGGGTAGGAGGGAGGAAGTGATGGAGGGAGAAAGAGGAGGGTAGGAGGGAGGGAGGAAGGAAGAGAGAGAGGAAGGGATGGAGGGAGAGAGAGGAAGGGATGGAGGGAGAGAGAGGAAGGGATGGAGGGAGAGAGAGGAGGGAGGAAGGGATGGAGGGAGAGAGAGGAGGGAGGAAGGGATGGAGGGAGAGAGAGAGAGGAGGGAGGAAGGGATGGAGGGAGAGAGAGAGGAGGGAGGAAGGGATGGAGGGAGAGAGAGAGGAGGGAAGGAGGGAGGAAGGGATGGAGGGAGAGAGAGAGGAGGGAAGGAGGGAGGAAGGGATGGAGGGAGAGAGAGGAGGGAAGGAGGGAGGAAGGGATGGAGGGAGGGAGAGAGAGGAGGGAAGGAGGGAGGAAGGGATGGAGAGAGAGAAAGGACAAAGCAGGGAAAAGGAAGGGAGAAAGAGATGGAGTGAATGAGGGATCATCCACATAAATGTTGATACCCCTTTGTTCCCTTTCCAAGCCATCAAACAATGTCTGCATCCACACATGAAGAACCCCACTGCACCCCACTGAATTTCCCCTCAACACCAGGTTTATTTAGCCAGCAGGCATCACCCTTCAGGGAGAAAATAAAGCACACATTCACCACTTTGATATGTCTAACAAGCAAGACAAATGAGAGAGCAGAACAGCACCATCTCCTGCTCTGCTCGGGGTGCTGTGATCTATGATTGGTGATGGATAGTTGCTTTGTTCTTGACAGTGGTAATCCACCAGGATCAAATTAAAGGAACTGGTGTGACCACACACACCTCAAACTAACAGAGGAATAAAAACTAACAAGAGGAATAAAATAGTTCCAAGTTTTCATTTACTTTAAAATCATTAAATATTTATAAATATTTCTCACATGTTCAAGTCAATTCAATGTGTAAAAAACAATAGGCTTCATTTGAGGAAACACAATGATGTTTCTGATATTTTTTTATTTTTTTTATTTTACCTTTATTTAACCAGGCAAGTCAGTTAAGAACACATTCTTATTTTCAATGACGGCCTGGGAACAGTGGGTTAACTGCCTGTTCAGGGGCAGAACGACAGATTTGTACCTTATCCAATTTGTAAGTCGCTCTGGATAAGAGCGTCTGCTAAATGACTTAAATGTAAAAAATGTTATCAGCTCGGTGGTTTGAACTCGCAACCTTCTGGTTACTAGTCCAACGCTCTAACCACTAGGTCCTACACTGGAACACACACAAACAGGGCTTTTAAAGCTACACCGGAGCACCACAAACAGGGCTTTTAAAGCTACACCGGAGCACCAAACAAACAGGGCTTTTAAAGCTACACCAGAGCACCACACAAACAGGGCTTTTAAAGCTACACCAGAGCACCACACAAACAGGGCTTTTAAAGCTACACCGGAGCACCACACAAACAGGGCTTTTAAAGCTACACCGGAGCACCACACAAACAGGGCTTTTAAAGCTACACCGGAGCACCACACAAACAGGGCTTTTTCCTCCAGGCAGAGGAAAGAAAACAAACATTGATGCACAAATTGACCCAGAGAGATTGTTCAATCATATTTAGCGAGCACATATTGTAATCCATAAATCACTGACCCAGGCTGTCGCAGCCAGCCATTACAGACAGGCGATTACAGACTTCCCTTGTGTCCTGCCTGGAGCAGAACGCTGCTGTTGGCGTTCCTGATCCACGAGGCATTATGGCTGACAGACACTTACAGGCTATATGAACACAACCGACATCAACGCAGTGAAATACTGCTATGAGAATGGAAAAACACTAAATATTTATAGTAAAATGCTTGTTTCCATGTGACACGGGTAATAACAGTGCTATTGATTGGTCAGAGACAAGCGAGGCTGGTACAGGAACTGCAGACTCGTATATGTAGGAATATTGTTCATAATTTGGAGAGAAAAAATAACTTGAAACACGAATTAAGAAAAAAGCTGTTTTACAGTGTACAATATGTAGGATCAAATATCAAGCTACTGCTCGTCCAACTATTTATATATTCTTAATTCCATTCCTTTACTTCTGTGTGTTGTGTTTATTGTTGTGAAATTGTTAAGATATTACTTGTTGGATATTACTGCACTGTTGGGAGCTAGAAACACAAGCATTTCGCTACACCCGCAATAACATCTGCTAAACATGTGTATGTGACAAATAACGTTTGAGAAATAGCATGTGATTTAAAATGACACCATATTCCCTTATATGGGGCGGCAGGGTAGCCTTGTGGTTAGAGCGTTGGACTAGTAACCAGAAGGTTGCAAGTTCAAATCCCGAGCTGACAAGGTACAAATCTGTCGTTCTGCCACTGTTCCTAGACCAGTTAACCCACTGTTCCTAGACCAGTTAACCCCACTGTTCCTAGAACAGTTAACCCCACTGTTCCTAGACAAGTTAACCCCACTGTTCCTAGACCAGTTAACACACTGTTCCTCGACAAGTTAACCCCACTGTTCCTCGACCAGTTAACCCCACTGTTCCTAGACCAGTTAACCCCACTGTTCCTAGACCAGTTAACCCACTGTTCCTAGACCAGTTAACCCACTGTTCCTAGACCAGTTAACCCACTGTTCCTAGACCAGTTAACCCACTGTTCCTAGACCAGTTAACCCACTGTTCCTAGGCCGTCATTGAAAATAAGAATTTGTTCTTAACTGACTTGCCTAGTTTAATAAAATAAAGATAAAATTAAATATAGTTAGTGTACATAGAACATTGCACCTGTGGGCTCTGGTCAAAAGCAGTGAAGTATGAACAGAAATCTACATCTTCTAAAATCTCAGGATATAAAATAAATGTGGGAGAAAAAACCTTACAAATAAATAATAATATGACTAACTTGTGATCTACAGCAAAAGTGGACCACAAAACATATAAAATATTTAGCGTGCTTAATAACGGACAACAAACAAATATATATATATATAAAGATAAATAAATGTTAAATAAAATAAATAAAAAGTTAACTAGGCACTCAACGATATGTAAGGTGAACCATTTAAATAATCTTCCCATGAATCTCAGAACGGGATGGATCCTAAAGGTTTTAGATGTATTCTGGGTAATACCAATCCCCCCGCCCGAATACATCTGTTTTTTCTTAAGTTTGCTTGGCCATAATGTACCTTATTTGACCAAATAAAACTCTGAATTAAATGGAATGATTTACACCTTCCTAAGTGTGAGGGGGTTTAAACCTCAGTTTGTCCAACGGACAACCTCTTACAAATAAAAAAATAAGAACAATTGGATCTGGGGCTTTTGCAGTGACCTTATTACTGCCACACCGGCAGTCATGAGTCAAGTCAAATTCAAAAGTTCTACGTGACCGTTAAGTCATGGTAATCCCCTTTTATACACTCAGCACCTGCTTTGGTTGTACCCAACTTGCCAACTACCATCAGAACCTAATGGCCTGGTACTCAGGGCTCTACTGTCCCTCCATCAGGTTCTAATGGCCTGGTACTCAGGGCTCTACTGTCCCTACATCAGGACCTAATGACTTGGTACTCAGGGCTCTACTGTCCCTCCGTCAGGTCCTAATGGCCTGGTACTCAGGGCTCTACTGTCCCTCCATCAGGTCCTAATGGCCTGGTACTCAGGGCTCTATTGTCCCTCCATCAGGTCCTAATGGACTGGTACTCAGGGCTCTACTGTCCCTCTGTCAGGTCCGAATGGCCTGGTACTCAGGGCTCTATTGTCCCTCCATCAGGTCCTAATGGACTGGTACTCAGGGCTCTATTGTCCCTCCATCAGGTCCTAATGGCCTGGTACTCAGGGCTCTACTGTCCCTCCATCAGGTCCTAATGGAGTGGTACTCAGGGCTCTACTGTCCCTCCGTCAGGTCCTAATGGCCTGGTACTCAGGGCTCTATTGTCCCTCCATCAGGTTCTAATGGCCTGGTACTCAGGGCTCTACTGTCCCTCCGTCAGGTCCTAATGGACTGCTACTCAGGGCTCTACTGTCCCTCTGTCAGGTCCGAATGGCCTGGTACTCAGGGCTCTACTGTCCCTCCGTCAGGTCCTAATGGAGTGGTACTCAGGGCTCTATTGTCCCTCCATCAGGTCCTAATGACCTGGTACTCAGGGCTCTACTGTCCTTCCATCAGGTCCTAATGACCTGGTACTCAGGGCTCTACTGTCCTCAGCGATGCTGTTGGCTCATTGATCGTGCAGGGCGGCTTACAGTTAGCCTACAATTAGTGAATTTGTATTTCAATAGTCTAGTAATAGGGAACGTTTTATATTTTTTCCATAATTAAATTGGGTGACATATTACCTTTAGCTATACAGAATATCAATATCTCACCGCTGTGCATTTCCATCTCCTCCTCTCTCGCCTTTACTCCTTCCCAGAGCGCACAGACGGGCTGTCAACAGGTTAGTGAAAAGGGTTTCCTTGCGAACAGATTTTTACTTTGTTTCACTGCAGGAACAAGGTTGGAGGGCCCGTGGCTGACAGAGTTTGGGTGGAATATCACTGGGTAGCTGCAGGAACAAGGTTGGAGGGCCCGTGGCTTACAGAGTTTGGGTGGAATATCACTGGGTAGCTGCAGGAACAAGGTTGGAGGAAATAAGTGGCTTACAGAGTTTGGGTGGAATATCACTGGGTAGCTGCAGGAACAAGGTTGGAGAGCCCGTGGCTTACAGAGTTTGGGTGGAATATCACTGGGTAGCTGCAGGAACAAGGTTGGAGAGCCCGTGGCTTACAGAGTTTGGGTGGAATATCACTGGGTAGCTGCAGGAACAAGGTTGGAGGGCCCGTGGCTTACAGAGTTTGGGTGGAATATCACTGGGTAGCTGCAGGAACAAGGTTGGACAGCCCGTGGCTTACAGAGTTTGGGTGGAATATCACTGGGTCGCTGCAGGAACAAGGTTGGAGAGCCCGTGGCTTACAGAGGTTGGATGGAATATCACTGGGTAGCTGCAGGAACAAGGTTGGAGGGCCCGTGGCTTACAGAGGTTGGGTGGAATATCACTGGGTCGCTGCAGGAACAAGGTTGGAGGGCCCGTGGCTTACAGAGTTTGGGTGGAATATCACTGGGTAGCTGCAGGAACAAGGTTGGAGGGCCCGTGGCCTACAGAGTTTGGTGGAATATCACTGGGTAGCTGCAGGAACAAGGTTGGAGAGCCCGTGGCTTACAGAGTTTGGGTGGAATATCACTTGCCGGGCAGCGACAACATGCCAACAGTGGAGTGAAATAAGTGTTGTTATATTTATTTCTCAGCTGCTCATATTATGCTCTGCTTTAAAACCCAAGTATCCGACAAAACGGACTGGTGAGAAAGCTGGCGGGTCCCCATTCACTATTAGAGTACAGATAACGTGTATTTCCCCCTGGTCCTGCCCCCTGTTTCTGATCCTTCCCCCTGCTCCCTGCCCCCTGATAATGGGCCATTCTAAATCGAAAGTCCTTTTCCATATTAGTGAAGACCAGATTAAATTGAGAATAGTCTGGTGGGTGAAAATATGACCACTTGATGAGAGAACAGCTGTGCAGCCGGAGGCAAGGAACAAGAGCACAAGCTTTTTCCCTCAACTCATCAATAGTCTATTGTCCCATCATGCAGCCTATGTATGTGTTGATTTCTAAGACGGTCTAAAGTGTGTATCATTCACAACTACAGCTGCTAAATAACTCTAAATCTGGTGTTTAGGACCTGTTTCAAATGGTCACTTTTACCCTCAACAGAGCCACTTCCTATTTTTTATGGTTGAAATAGCCACTACCAAAGTAAAAATAAATAAATAAATAAATATATATATATATATATATATATATATATATATATATATATATATATATTAATTAGTATGTTCAATAGAAACAAAGGCATTTTAATGAATCATATGAAGAGGCCTTGGTCCTCCTTTCTTCTTTTGATGAGCAATTTACCCCTTTTACCAAAGAGCCCCTTCTATCTACCATAATGTACTATAATGTACCATAATGTACCTTAGTAGCGCTTCCCTGCCTCCTCTTTCTACTACCAAAGAGACCCTTCTGTCTACCATAATGTACCATAATGTACCATAATGTACCATAATGCACCATAGTAGCGCTTCCCTTCCTCCTCTTTCTACTACCAAAGAGCCCCTTCTATCTACCATAATGTACCATAAGGTGCCATAATGTACCATAATGTACCATAATGTACCATAGTAGCGCTTCCCTTCCTCCTCCTTCTACTAGTTATAGCCACTTCCTATGTTCACTCCTTCCTCCTCCTTCTACTAGTTATCCATAACGGGAAACACATCCGTCTTCATGTACTCAGATAACGTCAATGATATTCTTCTTACTACTAAATCATATGATATAAAATAACAGCACAGGAATTATAAATATATATAGTCTGCTTATAATGAACTAGCGGACTTTGGCACGGAGCAGAATCAGATCACAGCCAGTAGACCAACTCATATTCTGTTCTTCTGAAATACATTTCCTTCATATCATCACGTTTCTTTAGACCAGAATCTAAATAAATCCTGGATTTATTGTGACGGTGTAATATCACAGTTATTTATGAGACCTTTTTGTTTCATGTGATGCTCCAGTGGCTTGTATGGTGGAGGCCTGGAGATGCTCAACGTGTTGAATAACTGGCTGACAGACTGTCATGACGTCCACAGGCAGAACCAAGACTTAAAAATAACTGATGTTGGAGGGAATTTTGGACCTTAACTAACAAAATAACTTGTATGCTTAAATTCAGTACAAACTAAAAATGTACAGAATTCATTTATACAAAGAGACAAAACTCATAAATTCTACAGCACAACGGCAGAGTCATGTCTTTAAGTGTAAAACTAATTAATGACTCAATAATTACATGCCTTCTGGGAATGTTATGATGTCATAAAGGGATGGGCGGAGACAGGAAGTTGGCCGTCAGAACTATTACAGTGTAAATGTACTGTTAATTCATCTGTCTGTATATTTTACAACATGTCAGATTAGGGGGCAGTGAGATGCCCGATGGGCTGTACTATACTCTTCTCGTTAACTATGTTGAAAACACGCATATTTCAAACCTGGAAATCAAGCAATACTCCATTGTTAAGACAATGGAAAAATCATGTGCTTCATTATCTACACATTGAAAGAGCGTGGGCGATGGATGGGAAACAAAATGGCAGAGAGTAGAGAACAGGTGGTTCTGGCAAGGAGTGATGTTGTTCATGTTTGTCTATATCATTATTTAGGATGCTTAAGACAGAAGCTTATACTATACTGAATAAAACAATTTAACAGTGCAGAAAGTGTGGTTTCACATTTTAAAAATCTTTTTTTTTTAAGTGTGCCTTCTAACGGGATTCGACCTCACGACATTCAATTACCTGACTGTCCCCATAGTTCCCGACTCTACCTGCTACACTACCGGTCAGCTGAAACTATATTTGTAAGTATGGTGTCCAATAGAGGTCAGTGTGTTTGAAAGCAGCTTTGAGTAGAAGAAAACACCAGAACCACGGCGAAATCAGTGGGATCTCACAGTCTGCAACACACGGTTTGAAAAAGCAAGTGGGCGGCAGGGTAGCCTAGTGGTTAGAGTGTAGGGGCGGCAGGTAGCCTAGTGGTTAGAGCGTTGGACTAGTAACCGGAAGGTTGCAAGTTCAAATCCCCGAGCTGACATGGTACAAATCTGTCGTTCTGCCCCTGAACAGGCAGTTAACCCACTGTTCCTAGGCCGTCATTGTAAATAAGAATTTGTACTTAACTGACTTGCCTGGTTAAATAAAGGTAAAATAAAATTAAAAAGTGATCAAATGATGCTTCGGATATTGATGACTCACTTCTGAAAAAGTGATACAAAGTTAGCTGCTTAGCAATTTGCTTCAAAGCTCCGGTATCTAATTCAACATCACTACATGTAACCTCCATCACAAGGTATAGTATGTGTATCATCATCATGTAACCTCCATCATGTGTATAGTATGTGTATCAGGCATCATGTAACCTCCATCACAAGGTAGAGTATGTGCATCATGTAACCTCCATCACAAGGTATAGTATGTACCTTGATAAACATGGTGTGTTTGTACTCCTTTGCCAGCTCTCCCATCACATCGTTCATCTGACTGCACTGAGGGGCCCATGCTGCCTGGAAGTGGACCACCGTCAAGAACCTGGTGGAACAGAGAAGTCCCATTAGATTGGAACGGAGTTGGTCAGTGATCTCGTGCATGATCATCGTTGTATGGGAAGTAAGAATGAATCAGTTAGCTTGGCCTATTGATGGTAGACAGTAGCTGGCAAGTGTGCATGCGTGTCCTACATCTTTAGTGCACCGGTGAGGCTCAAAGAAGAGACAGGTGTCAGATCTCAGCATAGCAATAATAGGTCTAAAACAGCACAACTTTATAGTGACCCACAGATTCACATACTAAAGATGGAGGACATTCATGCACACTTGCCAGCTACTGTCTACCATCAATAGGCCGAGCTAAATGACATCCGTTCATTCTTACTTCCCATACAACGATGATCATGCACGAGATCACTGACCAACTGAACATCACATGACTAGGACACTGGATGCCAACAGGTCTTCTGGAATTAAACATTATTTTTATAGCCTACTTGTAAATGATGGATTTCAAAAGCATAATGGACCTAGTTAGCAACCTAATTCTGAGATGGGCAGGCGCCTGATGTTATGTAGGATAACAGTAGTCACGTCTGATAAAAAGAGGTTAATCTCTCCCTTTCATATAAGGGCTAAACCTAACGTTACATTATCAGGCATCGAATATAATGTCTGCCTAATAGAAGAGATCGCCGAGTCCTGCCATATCGTGACAAGAAATCCACATGAGTTCAAGACACAATAGCCTGACTGTTTATACCAGGTAACACACATCAGCGTGTACAATGATCAATTACATTCACACCATGTACAATAAACATGTATGTTATTAGCTAGCATTCAAAAGCAAATATCCGCTAAAATAGCAAGCTAGTTAGTTGCACTTTCATTTGGAGCAGCTAGACAACATTAACTAGTTAACATTCCCTCTAACATGGGGATGCTACATCACGCTAGCAAACGCTAGATTTCGATATAGCAGAAAAGTAGCTATCACAGTAAGCTAAATATCACACGGGGCCTATTTGAATGAAAATCATTCAATGGCTAATGGCTTCAATGTCATATTATGAAATAATACACATACTTGCCAGCCTTTGATAGCAAGTCCTCAAACTGCTGCGAGGATGTTGCCTCCACTAAAGTCGCCATGTTTTCAGACGTGTGTAATCGCTCACCGAGTGATTGTGTTCTATGTGGATTTCCAGAAGACACAAACCTTACTGTTCTTTCAGACGTGTGTAATCGCTCACCGAGTGATTCTGTTCTATGTGGATTTCCAGAAGACACAAACCTTACTGTTCTTTCAGACGTGTGTAATCGCTCACCGAGTGATTCTGTTCTATGTGGATTTCCAGAAGACACAAACCTTACTGTTCTTTCAGACGTGTGTAATCGCTCACCGAGTGATTCTGTTCTATGTGGATTTCCAGAAGACACAAACCTAACTGTTCTTTCAGACGTGTGTAATCGCTCACCGAGTGATTGTGTTCTATGTGGATTTCCAGCTGATACAAACCTTACTGTTTATGCTTGTTAACGCTGAGCTGAACCGAGGGTCGGAACGCAATATCATGGTTAATATGAAAAACCCAGTGAAACCCTGCGCTAGATATGGGTCTGAAAACGTACCTCCATGCAGGGGGTGGGATATGCCACTGTGCTCCCTAATGCGGACTACAGTGGCATCTCACATCCCATGCATGGAGGTACATTTTCCCGAACCATATCTCACCTGGCTCCAAAGTGAATGTAACGATGACTTTGTTCCGACCCCCGTGCAGCTCAGTGTAAACAAGCTAATGGTACAGTCGGTATATTCTAGCAACTATATGGATGGAACGAGACATAACTACCAACACAGTGTCGGTCTATGACTGATCTATGAACTCAAATTAATAAAATAACCAACATGTAAAATATAATTATAATGGAGAAAATGTGTTGAGCATGCATTTGGTAGGGGGGGGGGGGTAATTTGTCCTCATATTCTACAAATAAATAAAATCAATCGTATTTAATAAAGCGCTTTTTTACATCAGCCACTGTCACAAAGTGCTGTACAGAAAGGCCCCCCGCTACTTGGAAACGGGGACGACACTTTGAAGAGTCAGAAGCAGAGAAATCAAGAGGACGGTTGTCGTGTCCTTGCGGTAGAAAAGCGAACTGAAAGTGAAATAGTGAACCAGCGAACAAGGTAGCCAGAGATTGAACCGTTTTGTAGCCACTTCTCTCGTTGCAATTTCATTGATATCGCAGCCGGACGTTTCTGAAAAGACCTCGTTAGTATTGAACTAGTTAGCGACACTGGACGTGTTGTATATGTTTGCTTGCCAGATATCGAACGTTACTGTTACCGTTTGACATTTTGTTATTAAATTCAGTCGATAGATACTAAAACTAGGTGTAATAATCTTCCACAACCATGGAATATATGACACCCCTCCAGAAGAAGAGACGCCACGAAGGAGACCTTCAAAACCGGAAAGATTGCCAAGCGGTATGACGGTAACCGGCCTTATTAAAAACGAGTTTATAGCCTTGAAACCCGACGTTGAATTGCATTGAACGATTAACGATGAAATACGATTCTATTCAACAACATTGTGGATTGAAGAGAGGCCGTGAGAGGAAACTTCCCTGATTCAAGCGCTCATTTCTGTCCGGCGAAGAATTCAATGCAATTCAACGTCGGGTTTCCAATGTTAAACAGTAACCTTTTGCTTTAGTGGAAACATTATTGCTATTGGTGTATTTCTATAGTTTAGCTAACACCAGTCTAGCTATCTGGCTATTGAAATAGCTGTCCAGTTGGCTTGTTGCTATTTTTAGGCTAAATCATTTAATAGTGATTGATTGGTTATCACGTGTGCATGTATTTGTGATTGCTCCTCGTTTAGCCAACCTTGCATGGATATTTGGTTGTATGGGAGCTAGCTAAGCTAAGCTAACTCAATGGGAACTAACGTGTTTACAAAATGTAGAAGCACGTGTAACTATGAATACGTGCTACACAGTCTCTCGTGAAGAAACGCTCTCTTAGTACATTAGTTAAGTGCACGCATGCCTATAACCACTTAGCTAACCGGATCGATCATTACCTGTCACGTTATACAACTATGCTGCATTGTTTGAATCCTCAGAAACGACTGTGCAACGGAGCGGGAGTCTGCGTCCAGGTTGAACATGGCGGGATGGTGACTGACGGTGCCATGCAACAGCAGGGTGTCCCAAACAGCGGTCTCGGCATCAACCACCCAGCTTCTAACATGGTAGATATGCGTATTAAATTATTTTGGAATATATACTTTTTATTTTTTTGCGTATTCAACTATTTTGGATACTTTTGTTGCTACAATCTAGGCCTATATTTGAAAGGAGTTGGCCTCCAACATGCATTGCAGGAGTGTTTTTACGGTCCATGTTTTCCTCCTTGAATGATGACGCCAGAGTAGTAATAAAGGTTCATAGGTCAAGCAGTAAGGGACACGAGGCGTATCCATGACAACATGCTTCCTCAATATCTTTATCTCTATAAGGTGTAGCCTTGGCTCTTTACGATCTTTTTTTCCTCAATGCTGGTGATGTCAAGGAAGCAATAACTGTTTGGGGAAATTGCATCTCATCCTTACCCAAGGAATGTGGCTAGTGCAACAAAGTTGATATTTGTATATATTTTCACTCCACTGTGGAATAGTCCTTCTGTCATAATTCGTTTTACTTTGAATAGTCTTGTCTTCTATGCAGTGTTTATCCTCAAACATGTTTTATTGCAGAACTACAATATGACAATCCATTAAATAATGGAGTGTAATTATTGCCATAGTAACCCTCCAGGCTCGTGTTGTCTTGTCTTGTACAGGTCTATGCAGTCCAAGGCAGCCAATGTTGTAATCGGTGCCTGGCAGGGGAGCCCGTAAGTAGTGTCCTGATTTATTTATTTTTTCCTGAACTTATCCCAGTAGTGACTGATCATATATATCAGTGTCCTGGCCTATAACCCAGCATTATAAGCCATCCAGAAACACCAAAACAAATGTCTCGTTGTCTCTTACTTTGGGGACAATTGTTGCACCTATAAAATCAACATAATAAAAGATGCCTGTTTTAGAAGTGTTGGCCCTCGGGCTAAAGAACCTACTATATTGACCACGGAGCCCTTTGCTCTTCATGCTCACCTTGGGCTGAGTCGGCGTTCTGGACTTTGTAATGTTAAACGGGTTAATCAGTCCCTCCAGGTGTCTGCAATTACTTTTTTATTTTTTTGCTAAATCAATAATTCCCTGTGTGTTATGCGGGGGCTTGTACATTTGACCAATCACTGCGCTCTTTCCTCGTGCAACAGTCAAATCATCGCAATGTTGTCACACAAACCAGGCCCATCACCGCAGTACAAAAATAGGGGCTTGCAATTTCAACCAATCGGAGTACATTTACTGCCTAATATGTTTAAATGAAGCCACGCATCAACAAATCTACCCCCCCCCCCCCCCCTCGTCAGCGCAGTTTCCTGACATATTGGACTAAATCATAGCAAAATGTCAGGGTTGCCGCAGCAAAATCAAGCCGTTTGCACTGCAAAAAATCCCATCAAAATGCTGGAGGGACTGATTAATGAACATGACATGGGTTCAGTCCCAAATGGCACCCTATTCCCTATATAGTGCACTACCCTGTTCCCCACAGAGAATATTCCCCACAGAGTGCACTATATAGTGGAGAGGGTGCCATTTGGAATGCTACCATCATGTAAACTGTTTATTCCATAAAGATTCCCTGTGTCACATGAGTCTCTTCTCAGGGCCACATTAACCACATCATGGGGTATTGATCGGTTATCGTCATGATCAGAGATCGTTTGAAGACCTGAAGGATCCTTGAGGATGAAGAGAATGATCGATTGATTGAGTGCTTGATCAAGCCATTGTGTATGTGGCTGTGAACCGTTTTATCAGTGTGCCTTGCCTTTTCTAGCTGTTATTAACCACAAGCACTGTACTGCTTCATGTATAGCCTCGCATGTTTACACTACCTAACACTGGTATGGGGAAAATGGCTACTAACCAGACAGTAGACATGATGATTTCATACCGTCTTACTAACATTCTGTCTGAATGGAAAGATAACCACTACAGTGTAGTCTACACACAACCATAAGGAAGGAGCCTTCAAGCCACAATTAATACTGTAACTTTACACTGTAATGTGGATTCTCCTTTAAAGTCAATGGATGTATTTAAAAAAAAAAAAAAAATACTTATTGTCCTAGTATAAAGACTGCTTTCTAAAGCTGCCAGAAAATATAAATGTAAATAGTAATATTGATAAGTAAAAACTTTTTAAAGTTATATAATTGTTAACCTTTTTTGAAATGGATAATCCTGTCTACAAATATATTTTTGTGAAATAAATATTGTATATATTTTTCTAAAAATGTAATTGGCTGAATATAAAATAAGAAGTTTGTAAACCAATATTTGTGCTAATCATTTAATTTTGTCCTGAATTGTGTTAATCTCATGAACATTTTCAGCCAGTTTTCAATAGTTTGATCTACCCTTGAAACGTAGAGCCGTTTTGACAAGGATTTGTCTGTTTCCCACTAGATTTGGTTTTGTGTCGTCTTAGAATGATTTGAAGCCAGTTTCCACCTTGCCAAGCAGTGATTTTTTTATTTTATTTTTATAGCTGCTGCTGTTAAATTTCAGGTTTATGACTCAATGTAATAGTTTATTTTTAGTACAAGGAAAAACAACTTTCAATAAAGTATGATTTGATGAACAATGTGTGGACATTCAGATGTGTTTTTGTGACTACTGTTTCTTCGTAGTTATTCAAAAAAGTGTTTTTATATGAAGCTCATTTCCAGATGTCATCTATTCACAGGCTCCTGCTGCCTGCTGTACATTGTGGAGCTGTGTCCTTCGGCAGTCTTGTATGTTTACTAGTGAATTAAATGTGAACAGCGTTTATTCTGTTTCATTTCAGTCTCTCTTGTTTTGAGTATGTTTTATTCCATATTACTGCTAGCTGTGTTTGGTTCACATGTCTCATGTCAGGAGGTGGCTTCAACTGTAGCTAAAATCCCCATTCTTATCCATGGAGTTTAACTAGATCACACATTTTCAGGCCACTTCTCTATTCCAGGTTTTTTCAACTCCCCTGCCTTCTAGAATGTTAGCATGTTCCAAAGGACTGGATACGGACTGTTAGCATGCTCTCTGTAGCCTATCCTTCTAGAACGTTAGCATGCTTCTCTGTATCCTATCCTTCTAGAATGTTAGCATGTTCCAAAGGACTGGATACGGACTGTTAGCATGCTCTCTGTAGCCTATCCTTCTAGAACGTTAGCATGTTCCAAAGCACAGGATACGGACTGTTAGCATGCTCTCTCTGTATCCTATCCTTCTAGAATGTTAGCATGTTCCAAAGCACAGGATACGGACTGTTAGCATGCTCTCTCTGTATCCTATCCTTCTAGAATGTTAGCATGTTCCAAAGGACAGGATACGGACTGTTAGCATGCTCTCTCTGTATCCTATCCTTCTAGAATGTTAGCATGCTCTCTCTGTATCCTATCCTTCTAGAACGTTAGCATGCTCTCTCTGTATCCTATCCTTCTAGAACGTTAGCATGCTCTCTCTGTATCCTATCCTTCTAGAACGTTAGCATGCTCTCTCTGTATCCTATCCTTCTAGAACGTTAGCATGCTCTCTCTGTATCCTATCCTTCTAGAACGTTAGCATGCTCTCTGTATCCTATCCTTCTAGAATGTTAGCATGTTCCAAAGGACAGGATACGGACTGTTAGCATGCTCTCTCTGTATCCTATCCTTCTAGAACGTTAGCATGCTCTCTCTGTATCCTATCCTTCTAGAACGTTAGCATGCTCTCTCTGTATCCTATCCTTCTAGAACGTTAGCATGCTCTCTCTGTATCCTATCCTTCTAGAACGTTAGCATGCTCTCTCTGTATCCTATCCTTCTAGAATGTTAGCATGTTCCAAAGGACAGGATACGGACTGTTAGCATGCTCTCTGTATCCTATCCTTCTAGAATGTTAGCATGTTCCAAAGGACAGGATACGGACTGTTAGCATGCTCTCTCTGTATCCTATCCTTCTAGAACGTTAGCATGCTCTCTCTGTATCCTATCCTTCTAGAACGTTAGCATGCTCTCTCTGTATCCTATCCTTCTCGTTAGCATGCTCTCTCTGTATCCTATCCTTCTAGAACGTTAGCATGCTCTCTCTGTATCCTATCCTTCTAGAACGTTAGCATGCTCTCTCTGTATCCTATCCTTCTAGAACGTTAGCATGCTCTCTCTGTATCCTATCCTTCTAGAACGTTAGCATGCTCTCTCTGTAGCCTATCCTTCTAGAACGTTAGCATGCTCTCTCTGTAGCCTATCCTTCTAGAACGTTAGCATGCTCTCTCTGTAGCCTATCCTTCTAGAACGTTAGCATGCTCTCTCTGTATCCTATCCTTCTAGAACATTACCATGCTCCGTATCCTACCCTTCTAGAATGTTACCATGCTCCGTATCCTACCCTTCTAGAACGTTACCATGCTCAGTATCCTTCCCTTCTAGAACGTTACCATGCTCCGTATCCTACCCTTCTAGAACGTTACCATGCTCAGTATCCTACCCTTCTAGAACGTTACCATGCTCAGTATCCTTCCCTTCTAGAACGTTACCATGCTCCTGTATCCTTCCCTTCTAGAACGTTACCATTCTCATTTGGGTGTTGTATCCTAACCGTTCTGATCGTATCACGAGGTGGACTGGAAACTAAGTCATTGGCAGTCATAATGCCATGATGAATAATATATTCATAGATGTCAGGGTATCAACATCATGGCTCAACAGATGCAATAGGGGAGGGCTAAAGTTTTGAGGAAAGTCAACCAGGATGGATTAATGAGTATTACCCTTACAATATCCCCTGTCCTCCCCCAGTACAGCCCAGTGTACTAGCAAGAGAAATCCATGTGTTCTCACACAAAGCTAGACCTGGGGGAAATGGCTCTGAGGGCCTAGATTTTCAATAATGTAAGACAATAAAGCATAAGCTTGAAACCTGCTGCAATATGCTACAAGTGTAAAGAGCTTAGCTGCTAATAAAATGGAAAAGAGTAATACCCTCCAACTCATATTGGGAGATCAAGTATGCCCCAGAAGAGCCCTTCATGAAGACGTAATGAGCAGGGTGATGATATGGGCTGCGTCAAATGGTACCCTACATAGTGCACTACTTTGGACCAGGACCCATAGGGCTATGGTCCAAAGTAGTGTACTATGTAGGATATAGGGTGCCATTTGGAATGGATGCAGGCTCCACGCAGACCATCCATGACAAGTATCATTTTATGGATGTGGAATTATTTTGATTTCCTTAGGGATGTTTTGGACAATTGCACTTTTCATGTTCCCTTTCGGTCCCCTCTACTTTCTCCTGATCATCTGACTGCTACTGACACCCTGGTCTGACTGCTACTAACACCCTCGTCTGACTGGTCTGACTGCTACTGACACCCTCATCTGACTGCTACTGACACCCTCGTCTGACTGCTACTGACACCCTCGTCTGACTGCTACTGACACCCTCGTCTGACTGCCACTGACACCCTCGTCTGACTGCCACTGACACCCTCGTCTGACTGCCACTGACACCCTCGTCTTGCTGCCACTGACACCCTCGTCTTGCTACCACTGACACCCTCGTCTTGCTGCCACTGACACCCTCGTCTTGCTGCCACTGACACCCTCGTCTTGCTGCCACTGACACCCTCGTCTGACTGCCACTGACACCCTCGTCTGGCTGCCACTGACACCCTCGTCTGACTGCCACTGACACCCTCGTCTGGCTGCCACTGACACCCTCGTCTGGCTGCCACTGACACCCTCGTCTGGCTGAGTTGCCATGTTTCTCCACAGACTCCTGGAATCTGACCTGCTTCTCGACAGGGAAACAGACAGATGTAATGGTTTCTTTGCTGAACAGCACCAGGTCAGACTCCTGGAATCTGACCTGCTTCTCCTCAGGGAACCAGACAGATGTAATGGTTTCTCTGCTGAACAGCACCAGGTCAGACTCCTGGAATCTCGTCAGCTGATGTACAAACCATCATGGACTAACTTTGCAGTACATTAACATGTTATTGCTTATTTTATTGCCTTGTGCTGTATATACTGTAGCATTTGAGTTTTAGTTTTCAATATTTTTTTACCTGAGTTTTAGATTCAGTGAATCATTAAAGAATAAGAGATGCTAAGAAAGGTGACAGTTTCTCTTCCTGCTCTTTCTTAAACTCTGACCTTTTCCCTTTTATGAATGTGTCCTTCACTGGATCCCTTTTATGAATGTGTCCTTCACTGGATCCCTTTTATGAATGTGTCCTTCACTGGATCCCTTTTATGAATGTGTCCTTCACTGGATCCCATCTTACAGCATGTCCACCAACTTTGGTTCAGGCTTTGATCCACAATATTGCATGTAAAGTTGCACCCATGTCGTGCAAGGTGACCCCGCTCTTCATTCTTCCCTATGGGAACTCTATACTCGTGGAGACCTTTCTTGTCCTTACTCCAAAACGTAGTCCCCTTCAGTAAGTCCAGAGTTCTACAGAGATGCAGAACAAAAGGTCATGCACAAAGACAGACTTTTCTACAGCCTTGGTGGGATTGGTGCTCTGTTGAACTGTTACAAAATGCTGTTTCAGTGTTTTGAAGCAAGGCGAAGAGAACCAATAACTCTTGACGGATCTATTAATTATTCATAGTGCTGAGCGATTAGTGCTTTTTTTTTTAGGCCTGTTTAAGTTCGATAATTAAAATATAATCAGTTTTCGGTTTCGGAAAAATGTAAGGTATTTTTATTTTTAAGCGTTAAATGCACAATGCATTATGTGGGTTGAATGTTGTAACATAATATAGCAATTAATAATTGCCATCATTCCATGATGGTAGGGGACTGCTCGTTACTGCTCATCACCCATTAACCATTATTTATTCACATTACTTTATTAAAATATTTCAGTTTTTGTGTATATTAAATGTTTTATTTAATTACTTTATTTCATTCTAAGTCATCTCATCTCTGTAGCACTGCTGCCCATGCTTTCTGACAAAATCACGATTTAAGTAGTCCTTCAAAGTAATTAAGGCATACTTTTATGACTCCTGAATATCATCTATCAATCACTTAGATCACTTATTTTCAGGTAGAGATTACTCCCGAAGAAACTGCATTCTCTTATGTGACAAGCGGACAAGTAGGCACGCAATGGATTATGGTCATTGTAGTTAACTACCACGATTTCTGCGTTAAACAATGTAGAGTATTGGCCTGTTGGAAACTACAACTCCCTACCACATCACACAGTTCGGGCTGGATCTGATTTATCTCAACAGAAACTGCAGTGTGCATATTGAGCTCACAGAAGAAGAAAAAAACAGAAGGAAATGGAATTCTAATAATTGAACCGACGTTGGTCGATTATAGTAAAACAATATATATTTTAAACCCTAGATGTAGGTTAATCGCTCAGCACTAGTAATTAAAAACCGTACAATAGCTAACAGTGCATTGTGAATTATATGGTTCCGTCCGACAACAAATTGAACAAAGTAAATATTCCCAATGCGAAGTGTAAAATGACTTCAATTTTCTGAGCCAATTTGTTCTAATTCACTATTGTATACAAACACTTAACCGTGCCATGGTCATTCCTATAGAGTGAGTGTTTCACCTTGAATTCAACCTCTTATTTGACGTGAACCCATAACCAAGGGGAAAACAGTTTACAGCGAATTCAAAGGTCATAAACTGTTAAACGGCCAGCTGAAAGACAACAGAATATTGAAGCTAAATTCTTTGTTGCGACATCCATTTTTGGACATAAATGTATGATATATATACTCATTGATGCTTAAAGAATAGCACTTATAAATGAGTGTCGTTCAACTGTCGTATTCCATCAGAGGCCAAAATATGTTTTTTTTACTCCGATGTCTGTAAACAACATAAATGTAAAGATATATATATACAGTTGAAGTCGGAAGTTTACATACACTTCGGTTGGAGTCATTAAAACTCGTTTTTCAACCACTCCACAAATTTCTTGTTAACAAACTATAGTTTTGGCAAGTCGGTTAGGACATCTACTTTGTGCATGACGTGTCATTTTTCCAACATTTGTTTACAGACAGATTATTTCACTTATAATTCAATGTATCACAATTCCAGTGGGTCAGAAGTTTACATACACTAAGTTGACTGTGCCTTCAAACAGCTTTGAAAATTCCAGAAAATGATGTCATGGCTTTAGAAGCTTCTGATAGGCTAATTAAAATTAAAATAATTTGAGTTATTGGAGGTGTAATTGTGGATGTATGTCAAGGCCTACCTTCAAACTCAGTGCCTCTTTGCTTGACATCATGGGAAAATCAAAAGAAATCAGTTAAACCTCCACAATTCTGGTTCATCCTTGGGAGCAATTTCCAAACGCCTGAAGGTACCACGTTCATCTGTACAAACAATAGTAAGCAAGTATAAACACCATGGGACCACACAGACATCACACCGCTCAGGAAGGAGATGTGTTCTGTCTCCTAGAGATTAACGTACTTTGGTGTGAAAAGTGTAAATCGATCCCAGAACAACAGCAAAAGACCTTGTGAAGATGCTGGAGGAAACAGGTACAAAAGTATCTATATCCACATTAAATTTGAGTCCTATACTTACATAACCTGAAAGGCCGCTCAGCAAGGAAGAAGCCACTGCTCATAAACCGCCAAAAAAAGCCAGACTACAGTTTGCAACTGCACATGGGGACAAAGATCATACTTTTTGGAGACATGTCCTCTGGTCTGATGAAACAAAAATAGAACTGTTAGCCATAATGACCATCGTTGTGTTTGGGGGAAAAAGGGGGAGGCTTGTAAGCCGAAGACCACCATCTCAACCGTGAAACACAGGGGTGGCAGCATCATGTTGTGGGGGTGCTTTGCTGCAGGACGGACTGGTGCACTTCACAAAATAGATGGCATCATGAGGGAGGAAAATTATGTGGATATATTGAAGCAACATCTCAAGACATCAGTCAGGAAGTTAAAGCTTGGTCGCAAATGGGTCTTCCAAATCGACAATGACCCCAAGCATACTTCCAAATTTGTGGCAAAATGGCTTAAGGACAACAAAGTCAAGGTATTGGAGTGTTCATCACAAAGCCCTGACCTCAATCATATAGAACATTTGTGGCAGAACTGAAAAAGCATGTGCAAGCAAGGAGGCCTACAAACCTGACTCAGTTACACCAGCTCTGTCAGGAGGAATGGGCCAAAATTCACCCAACTTATTGTGGGAAGCTTGTGGAAGGCTACCTGAAATGTTTGACCCAAGTTTTTTTTAAATCAGGGTAATGCTACCAAATACTAATTGAGTGTATGTACACTTCTGACCCACTAGGAATGTGATGAAAGAAATCAAATCTGAAATAAATCATTCTCTCTACTATTATTCTGACATTTCACATTCTTAAAATGAAGTGGTGATCCAAACTGACCTAAGAGAGGGAATTTTTACTAGAATTAAATGTCAGGAATTGCGGAAAAACTGAGTTTAAATGTATTTGGCTAATGTGTATGTAAACTTCCGACTTCAACTGTATATATATATATATATGGTCTGGAGCCTTGTTAAAACTATAATTCTGATATCATTCCATTTCTCTCGGCTCATCCCTCAGCTCTTTACCAAAACAATGTCTGCTTTGTCTGCTTTGTTATTGTTTTTAACTGCAGATTCTAGCTTTAAAGCAAATCTTTTTTTATTGTGTTTTATGAATTAAAGGGGTGACAGTTTTCATTTGTATACTACCGCAACCTCCCTGTTTCTTTTTATTGTTCCTCAGAACATCCCCCATCCCTCCAGGAAATAAAACCATACAAGCATTGATACTGTTTTCTGTTAAAGGTTATGGACTTTAACTGAAATCCCCTTTGTCTCTTTCTGTGCTCTTGACAGTGGCTCCCATTACTCCTTGTGCCCAACGGAACCCCTCAAGACTTCCTGCAACACACACGGTACCACAACTAGTGCCTGTCTCGACCTGTCAGTCACCTCCGGTCACATACGACTAACGGAGCCGCTGGAAGGGTTACCAGAGAGGAGAGGAGAGACAGAGACTAGGATACCAAACACATGAAAGAACAGGACTCCTCTCAGAGAGATATCTACCTGTCAGGCTGAGTGGCAGGACAGGAATAGGTACTGTAGTTTGGAACAAAAGCTTCAGAGAGGTAAGGCCAAACAGTGGAGGAGAGGAGAGACAGAGACTGTTAATGCCTAGTGTTTTATCTGATCCCAAGGCCTCCATAACGAATAATAAATATATTATATGAAATATATTATGAAATAACAACGTCTTGTGGTGTTCACCTCTGCTCTGCATTCGGTTGCTTGTTTGCCTCTGAGCCTCTGCTTGTACATAAGTTTGGAGGTGTTTGCAGAGGCTTGCCGGCGGTGCACCTTGCTGTTGTTTAAATGTTAAATCAGATCCGTGTCAACGAGGGCAGAAGCTGCGTGCACGGTGGGCTCCCTGGGGAGAGGATGAGAGGTTAAAGGTCGTTAAGATACTCTGAGGGAGAGATGTTTTATCACGCCGCCTGTCATTCCACAACGTGTCTAACTGACCTTATTTACCATCTCATCAACGTGTCTAACTAACCTCATTCACCATCTCATCAACGTGTCTAACTAACCTCATTCACCTTCTCATCAACGTGTCTAACTAACCTCATTCACCATCTCATCAACGTGTCTAACTGACCTCATTCACCATCTCATCAACGTGTCTAACTGACCTCATTCACGATCTCATCAACGTGTCTAACTGACCTCATTCACCATCTCATCAACGTGTCTAACTAACCTCATTCACCATCTCACCAACGTGTCTAACTAACCTCATTCACCATCTCATCCACGTGTCTAACTGACCTCATTCACCATCTCATCAACGTGTCTAACTAACCTCATTCACCATCTCATCAACGTGTCTAACTGACCTCATTCACCATCTCATCAACGTGTCTAACTAACCTCATTCACCATCTCATCAACGTGTCTAACTGACCTCATTCACCATCTCATCAACGTGTCTAACTGACCTCATTCACCATCTCATCAACGTGTCTAACTGACCTCATTCACCATCTCATCAACGTGTCTAACTAACCTCATTCACCATCTCATCAACGTGTCTAACTGACCTCATTCACCATCTCATCAACGTGTCTAACTGACCTCATTCACCATCTCATCTACGTGTCAAACTGACCTCATCCACCATCTCATCAACGTGTCTAACTAACCTCCTTCACCATCTCATCAACGTGTCTAACTGACCTCATTCACCATCTCATCAACATGTCTAACTAACCTCATTCACCATCTCATCAACGTGTCTAACTAACCTCGTTCACCATCTCATCAACGTGTCTAACTGACCTCATTCACCATCTCATCAACATGTCTAACTAACCTCATTCACCATCTCATCAACGTGTCTAACTAACCTCATTCACCATCTCATCAACGTGTCTAACTGACCTCATTCACCATCTCGTCAACGTGTCTAACTAACCTCATTCACCATCTCATCAACGTGTCTAACTGACCTCATTCACCATCTCATCAACGTGTCTAACTGACCTCATTCACCATCTCATCAACGTGTCTAACTGACCTCATTCACCATCTCATCTACGTGTCTAACTGACCTCATTCACCATCTCATCAACGTGTCTAACTAACCTCATTCACCATCTCATCAACGTGTCTAACTAACCTCCTTCACCATCTCATCAACGTGTCTAACTGACCTCATTCACCATCTCATCAACATGTCTAACTAACCTCATTCACCATCTCATCAACGTGTCTAACTAACCTCGTTCACCATCTCATCAACGTGTCTAACTGACCTCATTCACCATCTCATCAACATGTCTAACTAACCTCATTCACCATCTCATCAACGTGTCTAACTAACCCTGTTCACCATCTCATCAACGTGTCTAACTAACCTCATTCACCATCTCATCAACGTGTCTAACTAACCTCATTCACCATCTCATCAACGTGTCTAACTGACCTCATTCACCATCTCATCAACGTGTCTAACTAACCTCATTCACCATCTCATCAACGTGTCTAACTGACCTCATTCACCATCTCATCAACGTGTCTAACTAACCTCATTCACCATCTCATCTACGTGTCTAACTAACCTCATTCACCATCTCATCTGCTGTTGCTTCATTTGCTTCCTTTATTTACCTGCTTCAGTCGCGATCTTTTAGCATGTGACGGAAAACATGCAGCCCGAAGTCAAACGAGAGCTCAACACGAATGTAAGTCCAAAAAAAGTAAATGTTCATTGCTTTAACTAATGACTTATGAAAAATGTTAGAGAACATGTTAAGCAATGTAATACAAAATAAAAATGTTTTTTTTTTAAATAAGTTACGTTGCACGTTATGTTGGCTTACAATTTGTTAGCTTTGCTACTAGCCATAAGAATAGCATAGCATATGATTACAGCTGTTGCTTGTATGCAGTGGTGATTTTAGCATGTAAATCCTGGTGGGTCAAACTCCCCCGACATTTTTTTTTAGATATATGCCAGTAAAGACACAACACAACAATCAACAATACATTCAATGCACTATAATGGTGACAAATGGTGCCCAGCAACTGTTAGGGCTTACATGATCACTACAGACCCTGGTTCGATTCTAGGCTGTATCACAACCGGCCCTTATTGGGAGTCCCATAGGGCTGCGCACAACTGGCCCAGCGTCGTCCGGGTTTGGCCGAGGTAGGCCGCCATTGTAAATAAGAATTTGTTCTTAACTGACTTGCCTAATTAAATAAAGGTTAAATTAAAATTAAAAAATACATTTAATATTTGACCTAGTTAATAAATCTTCTTCGGGATCAGTGTCCCTTCCACGGGAAGGTTGAACTAATGTAGGCTAATGAGATTAGCATAAGGTTGTACGTAACAAGAACGTTTCCCAGGACATAGACATATCTGTGTTAACAAACCTCCAAATGAGCTTCAACACCATACAACACTCCTTTCGTGGCCTCCAACTGCTCTTAAATGCTAGTAAAATGAAATGCATGCTCTTCAACTGATCACTGCCCATACACACGTCCGCCCGACTAGCATCACTACTCTGGACGGTTCTGACTTAGAATAAGTGGACAACTACAAATACCTAGGTGTTTGGTTAGACTGTAAACTCTCCTTCCAGACTCACATTAAGCATCTCCAATCCAAATCTAGAATCGGCTTCCTATTTCGCAACAAAGCATCCTTCACTCATGCTGCCAAACATACCCTCATAAAACATATCCTACCGATCCTTGACTTGGACAATGTAATTTACAAAATAGCCTGCAACACTCTACTCAGCATATTGGATGCTGTCTATCAGAGTGCCATCTGTTTTGTCACCAATGCCCCATATGCTACCCACCACTGTGACCTGTACGCTCTCGTTGGCTGGTTCTCGCTACATATTCATCGCCAAACCCACCTGCTCCAGGTCATCTATAAGTCTTTGCTAGGTAAAGTTCTGCCTTATCTCAGTTCACTGGTCACTATAGCAACACCCATCCGTAGTACGCACTCCAGCAGGTATATTTCACTGGTCATCCCCAAAGCCAACACTTACTTTGGCCGCCTTTCCTTCCAGTTCTCTGCTGCCAATGACTGGAACTGATTTAAAAAATCACTGAAGTTGGAGACTTATATCTCCCTCCCTCACTAACTTTAAGCGTCAGCTGTCAGAGCAGCTTACCGATTGCTGCAGCAGTATACAGCCCATCTGAAAATAGCCCATCCAAACAACGACCTACCTCATTCCCAGATTTGTTTTTGTTTTTCTGCTCTCTTGCACACCAGTATTTATTCTTGCACATCCTCATCTGCACATATACAGTATCTCTCATTTCTCTTGCATTTCAAAGATGGTACAAAAATACAAAAGAAGAGTTGTTTTTTCTTTATATTATCTTTTACCAGATCTACTGTGTTATATTATTCTACATTCCCGTCACATTTCCATAAACTTCAAAGTGTTTCCTTTCAAATGGTACCAAGAATATGCATATCCTTGCTTCAACAACAAGTGGGACACAATCATGAAGTGGAACGACATTTATTGGATATTTCAAACTTTTTTAACAAATCAAAAAATAAAGAATTGGGCGTGCAAAATTATTCTGCCCCTTTACTTTCAGTGCAGCAAACTCTCTCCATAAGTTCAGTGAGGATCTCTGAATGATTGTGTCCCACTTGTTGTTGATACTTCACAAAAAAATACAGTTTTATATCTTTATGTTTGAAGCCTGAAATGTGGCAAAAGGTCGCAAAGTTCAAGGGGGCCGAATACTTTCGCATGGCACTGTAAATCCCTTAAATATAACACATTTTATGCAACAGCACACAAGACATTTTTGGACTCACTTTGTTGTGCTTTGCTCACTTGAACAGGAAGGTGGTCCTTTGTGGGAAAATTTTGTCATCAAACATAGTCATCAAAGTCTGGCATTTTCTGGATTTATGGTGCTTTCAAGACAGCTCGGAACTCGGGGAAAAACAAACAAGGTTGAATCCTGACATCAATGATCTTCAGGTCGGAGCTCTAGAAAGAAGCCCGAGTTCCCGACTTGGAATTTCAAGATGACCGTTCAAAACTTATTTTTCCAGTCGGAGCTGCTTTTTTTCCAGTTCCGAGTTTCCAGGTGTTTTGAACGCGGCAGAAGTCATGCTGGATTGACAGCATGGCCAATGTTGAATGTTTGTTATTTTAAGCTTGGAACAGAGACCTATAAAACAAACAGACGTGGACCACACACCCACTCCACTGAATAGCAGGCTCGTGATAGCTTTGCAAGGCTTGCTGTTAGCCACTGATTCCTTACAAACCTCTCATTGTTGAGTTTGCGATTTCCAACTTGTTGTGTAATGTTTATGTCCAATGGCCCATGAGCACAGATCAATTTTATCTATAATTTCTCTTCATAATTTCTCTTCATACAGGAATGATTGATATATTCCAGTAGATTGTCATCTTCATGACATTATGAACTATTATGGCCTTTCTTCATGATAATGACTGATAGCTTGCGAGCTAAGATTTTGAAAGTATGATGTTGACATGATCCGTCCAATCAAAGCTACGGTA